>NW_019384444.1:924335-964905 GCF_000671375.1 Centruroides sculpturatus | reverse complement strand
GACCCCCAGGAGGGTCGCAAAGCCTTACACGGGGGTCGCGGGTGAAAGAAAAAGATAAGTGTTTGTAGGTCCTACACTACAATAAAAAAAAAATTGAATTTCAGTGAGAAGGCTGTGCCTGTTTATTTTACAGTACAATTGGTTTTTCGATCGATATTTAAAGAAAGAAAATTAAATATGTAGTTTTTAAAATCACCGAAATAGTTTTAATATAGCCCTGGAGGGTCACCGGAAGTTTTTAACTTGTAAAGGGGTTGCATATTCAAGAAGGTTGAAAAACACTGTTCTAGATGACCAGTTGAAGCCAATGAAAAAAAATAAAGGTACTGATTGAAGCAAACTGCTGAATAATAACACATGAAATCACTAAGAAATTAAATTTGTCGAATTGAACCATTTATGATTACTTGAAATGAATTGGTTTTGTTTCAAAGCTTGATATACTAGTTCCACATGTTCTTAAAGAGAGATGCTCTCTTTGGTGGAATTTTAAGGAAATTTTTTTTGAGCTTTTACCAGACAATTTAACAATTGATTTGAAAGTTTACTTCCATCGAGTAAACAAATTGAATATCATCATCAAACAGAAAAGGTCAGAATTGATCATCAAAACAGGTGTAGTGTTTTACCATGACAATGCCAAATTTGACACAAGTTTGGTAACTGTCAGAAACTGTTACAGCTTAGATGGGATGTGCTATCGTACCAACTATATTTGCCAGATCAGGCACTCTCAGATTATTGTGTGTTCCGGTCTTTATAAAATTTTTTAAACTGTAAGATGTTTACTTGAAATGAAAATGTCAAAAATTACTTGGATTGTTTTTTGTAAGCAACATCAAAATTTTTATAAACGTGGAATCATGCTACTACCAGAAACAATGGCAACAGGTATTTGACCAAAATGGTCAATATATAATTCAATAAAATATTTATTTAGTATAAAAATATTGTTTTTTGCCACAGAAAAAATGAAATTACTTTCTGAACAACTCAATAAAATTATTTTTGTAAATATTTTTATTCATTAACAAACATATTTTAACCTGTTTAACATATAAGTAAATATCAAGGGGAAAATTAATACTTGGGGATTTATATCTATATTTTTAATCTTAATGATGACATGCAAAAATAAGATCTTGAATTAAGAAATAAATTATTGATTACAATTATTATTTATTTATCATCTTCTGAACTTTGCAAAAATAATAATGGTTAAGCTAATTATAACTTATAACTAATAAAATCAGTTTTTTATTATTATATTTCCATGTATTAAATTTCTATAAATTAAATGCTTTTGTAAATTATAATAATTTATTAATTAAATTAAAATTACTTTTTTGAAACAGATAATAATAATAATAATTAAAATTCATGTATTATTTTTTTAAAGTATAAAATGTTCATTAGCTATTTCATCATAATAGAAAATTATTTTGGCAACCTGAAAGTAAAATAATTCTTCTTATATTTATACTATAATTTATAATGGAAATGTCAAATAACATGGTTCATTAGTTATTTTATCTGTAAACTGTTCAAAAAGAACAGTTTTCGTATTAAATTGTTATACCAATGTTAAATGTAACATAATTGAAATTATTCAAGGCAAGTAAATTGATATGAAAACAGAATTTTTACATATTGTATTTTCATATCAATTTACTTGTCTTGAACAATTATTGATTTCCATGTTATCATTTGTAACACTAACATAAAATGATATTCTACCAGTTAGTGTATCTGTTTTAAAAGATGAAAAAGTTGACAATTTATTATTTTGTATTTAATATTTTAAAACTCTTGGGTAATAACAAATATTTAAATTAGTTGATCTAAATTCATATCTAAGTTTACCTGCAATTTATGTTTGTGTTCAACTCTTACCTGTTATATTGTTGTATATGTTACAGACTAAGTGATTAATATGGACATTATTCACAATGCCTGGAATATTTATCAAGCTGCATGGCCATTTTAGTCATTCATAATGGTTGGGCATTATAAATAATGCACTTGGCCCATAACATATATACTCAATTCCATACAAGACTATTATTACATTATTAATAACAATAGATAGAATAATGCAGGTTTTGAATTTAATTATCTAAAAGTTGTTACACATACAATTACAGTATCAAAAGATCTGTCCTACATGTTGAAAAAGGCTTATTATACAACATTTATACAATATTTGCACCATTTTCAATTGAGATAATTCTACATCCAAAAGTAAAGAAAATTTGTACTCTAACGAAATTGGTAATATGTAGAAGCAGTCATATTGTTGAAGTGATGGAAAATGGAGTCAAAATACAGTGTTTTTAGTGCTGACACTAAAAGCAACTAGTTGTTTTTCTGACTGCTGTGCACCAAAATCAGTTCTTTTAGCAAATAACCTGCATATGTATTAATATACTTAGTTCATTTACTTTATCGAACTCATCTATATAAGAAACTGCAAAATAATGAAGATTTAATGCTCCATTAAGATTATTATTTATATTGGGTTGTTTGAAAAATTGCTATGAACTTTCCATAGTCAACAGTTGAGACAATAGATGAAGCAAAAGTTATTAGAATTGTATGAGTCAATGAATATTACAAAAATGATGTCTATTTACATTAAAAGTCCATTACAAAAAATCCATTAAGATTATTTAAATAATCTTAACAATTTTTTTTTTAAATGGACGTTTAATGTCTTGTGAAAAAGCAAGTCACATTTTTGACATTTGTTTCCTTTATTGAAAAGGCAAAAATACCACACAAACAGCAAAAGAAATATGTGATGTTTACAGTGGGGTGCTGTAACAGTCAGCTGTTCAAAAGTGTTTGCTAAATTTAAGGCAGGTAATTTTAACCTTAAAGATGCTCCATGCTCCAAAAGACCAGCCGTTATTAAAGAGGACCAGATTAAAACATTATTGAAAGACAACCCTCGTTACACAGCTTTAGAGATAATAGAGTGAAATCATTGAACAGTACTGTATTTCAACATCTGAAGCAGCTCAGATATGTNTAACATATATACTCAATTCCATACAAGACTATTATTATATTATTAATAACAATAGAATAATGCAAGTTTTGAATTTAATTATCTAAAAGTTGTTACACATACAATTACAGTATCAAAAGATCTGTCATGCATGTTGGAAAAGGCTTATTATACAACATTTATACAATATTTGCACCATTTTCAATTGAGATAATTCTACATCCAAAAGTAAAGAAAATTTGTACTCTAACGAAATTGGTAATATGTAGAAGCAGTCATATTGTTGAAGTGATGGAAAATGGAGTCAAAATACAGTGTTTTTAGTGCTGACACTAAAAGCAACTAGTTGTTTTTCTGACTGCTGTGCACCAAAATCAGTTCTTTTAGCAAATAACCTGCATATGTATTAATATACTTAGTTCATTTACTTTATCGAACTCATCTATATAAGAAACTGCAAAATAATGAAGATTTAATGCTCCATTAAGATTATTATTTATATTGGGTTGTTTGAAAAATTGCTATGAACTTTCCATAGTCAACAGTTGAGACAATAGATGAAGCAAAAGTTATTAGAATTGTATGAGTCAATGAATATTACAAAAATGATGTCTATTTACATTAAAAGTCCATTACAAAAAATCCATTAAGATTATTTAAATAATCTTAACAATTTTTTTTTTAAATGGACGTTTAATGTCTTGTGAAAAAGCAAGTCACATTTTTGACATTTGTTTCCTTTATTGAAAAGGCAAAAATACCACACAAACAGCAAAAGAAATATGTGATGTTTATGGTGAGGGTGCTGTAACAGTCAGCTGTTCAAAAGTGTTTGCTAAATTTAAGGCAGGTAATTTTAACCTTAAAGATGCTCCATGCTCCAAAAGACCAGCCGTTATTAAAGAGGACCAGATTAAAACATTATTGAAAGACAACCCTCGTTACACAGCTTTAGAGATAATAGAGTGAAATCATTGAACAGTACTGTATTTCAACATCTGAAGCAGCTCAGATATGTAAATTATTACATTTGGGTACCTGATGACTTAACAGAAAAAAATTTACTGAAGTGCATTTCCATTTGTGATTCTCTTCAAAAACAAAATGAAAATGAACCTTTTCTGAAACATTTAGTGACAGATGATGAAAAGTGGATCATTTACAACAGCATCAGCCAAAAATGATTGTGGGGCAAGAAAAATGAACCACCATTAAAATCTCCAAAGCCAGACTTCATCTGAAAGAGGTCTTGTTCACTGTCTGGTGGGATTGGAAAAAATTCTGTACTATGAGCTGCTTTCACAGAATCAAACAATTGAAGGAAAACATCCAGAATTGGCCAACAAAATAGGCATTGTGTTTCATCAAGATAATGCTAGACTGCACATTTCTTTACAAACACATCAAAAATATTGGAACTAGGTTGGAATGTTTTATCCCAGTTCCCATACTCACCTGACCTTGCCCTGTCAGACTATATTTGTACTGGACTTTGCAGAATTCCCTTTGTGATAAAAACTTTGAAAGTTTGCAAAACCTATATGAAACAATTTTTTGCAGGAGAGTTCCATGAAGAGAGTATTATGAAGCTTCTGCATAGATGGCAACATGCAACATGTCATTAAAAACAATAGTGCATACATAATTGACCAACATAGAAAATGCTTTTGACAAACAAAGCTCTTTAGAAAGTTAGTTATATTTAGATTTCATAAAATCAAATGAAAAAGAACTTCAATTTTTATGATCATTAGATGAAAATAATTTACAAAAATCAATTAAATGAGAATATTAATATTTTTAAATTTAAGAAATAAAATATATTTATTTTGAGTGTATTTTCCAATATCTTTTTCTTGTACTTTACTAGATACTTTGATTAACTAAATTTTAAGCAGAAAACAGTAATGTCAAGAAAAATTTATAATCTGTTTTAAGAATTTTATTATATTTATTTATTTTAAATAAGAATTTTTTAAAACATATACATTTACAGAATATGTTGTATTTTACCTTTTGAATTCTTTTAAAATATGGAGTACGTATCCAATCAGGATCATCATCATTTTCATCATGTTCACTTTCAGGTTCAGAAGATTCTATTATTACATTCTCTACTTTTTTCTAAAATAAGTAAAATCAAAATTATTAAAAATATGTTCTGACAAATAAATTTATTTATAAAATTTTTTATGAATCAATATTTTTATTAAATCTGAATCTTAATTATGTAATAATGAATTCACTTATTATTAAATGATTAAGAAAGAATATATATTTGACTAATAAAATAATAGATTATTAATGAATTTCATTGTATTCACACACACACAGAGTTAGCAGTTTCATTTTGCCAAAGTATTAAAAAATAGTTATACAAGTTTTCTTTAAAAGCTTAGTTTCCAAGTATATCTTCAGATTTGTTTTTTAGACTTATTGAAACCAAATCAGAATTATTAACAAAATAAGATCTTATTAAATTTTAACATAGAACAAAACAATTAAGTTTTCAGCTACAATTTTTTGTTTATGATGATTTTCATCTCTTTCCAAAAAAACTGATTTCATAGAATATCAATGGACAAATTTCAATATAAAATTTGTTTTTTTTTTTTCATGAATTGGACATAAACACCAATAGACATTACAGATGAACTTTGCCATTTCAATATGATACTTAGATAGCAATCAGAACAGAACAAGCAATGGATGGAAGAAAGCTGAGCACAGCAATTAGAAAGCTCAAATGTAAAAAAAAAAACTGTTTCTTCAACATTCATGATGTCCACAAGGAATTTGTTCCAGGTAATCAAAAAGTCAATGAGTTTTGTCTCATGTATTGGACTTTTCAAAAAGCATATGTCCATTGTCTCCACCATGAATTGGTAGAGTGATTAGATTCTCCATCACAATAATATGCCTGAGCATTCTTTGATCATCAAATGTAAACATTTGTCACAAAAACAAATTCCAGTGTTTCAATATTCACTGTACAGTGCTAATTCTCACTATCCAACTTTTTCTCATTTCCAAAGATTCATTCTGAGTTAATAAAAGACTGATAGAGACTTCTGCAATGTTTCCATGGCTGGCAGGAAAGAGATCATAAATTTGTTACATTGATAAGAAACTACTATTATTGTATTGGGGCATAATTTTGTGTACATTTAACTAATAAAGCATTTATAATAAAATTATTTTTTTTGGAAACATTATAAACACCTTTTCACTTAAAAATTACAATTAGGATATAGTTGGAAAAAATTATTCAACTTATTCAAGCATTAAATTAAAAATATCAAATTTATAGCTTATTTTCAAACATTCTAGCAACTGATTTAACTGTAATGGATTTGAATTTATAGAAGTTTTAAATATTTAACATTTAATAAATTATTCCATTTGTTTATAATGATGATAAAACTTCATCTGACTACAATATAAATACTGATTATTGACATTATATGCATGATACTGAATGTGTGAATTAGAGCTGAAAATTGTATTAAAAAAGCAACTTAATAAAAAGGGAAAGATTATTTTGCAATAAAACAGTTTAAATAATTAATTAATATGATATAAAATAATGAATTAAATAATTGGAATTACAGATTAGCATTGAATTACAAGCAGGAGTGAATTACAGATTAGCATTGCATTCATCAAAAGATAGTATTCAAAGCAATAATTGTTACTAATACAAGTAGTCCTCGGTTTACGCCACAGTTCTGTTTCTACAAAAGCTGGCGCAAATCGAATCGGCATAAAATGAACCTATATTAACAGTGAGGTATAGGGCTAGGTTCTATATAAGTAAAAAATTAGCAAATAATTTTGTTTATTAATACAATATAATACAAAATACATATAAATTTAATTTTTAAAATGTATTTTATCATAAAATAAAGTGAAATGTTTTTATTAAAAAATTTAGGTTTCAAATCTCTTACATTTTTCAGAAAAAAGTATCCATCTTTAATTGTTTACATTTTTGTTTTCTTTCATTGAGAATTTTGGAATATGGTCGAATGGATGCGATAATGCTCCTTTTTACATTTGCACCTTGCTCCCAATCATTGTCTAACTCACAAAGTTCATCCACCAAACTTTCCATAGTTGAATGGATATGTTAACCCAACATAGAGCTACAGACGAGTGGAGACACTGATTGGTTGACTACCAGTCGCCATAGCGCATATATAAGGTCAGTTTGAGCAGGAAAATTGAAGGTGGCTAAGGAGAGATAGATATCGTCTGACTAATAACAAGTAGATATCGTCTGGCTAATAAAAAAAAGTATCATCTGGCCAACGAGAAGTAGATTTGTCTCACTAATGATAGTTTGTGATCACCAGAAGTGCTACTATGTCATAAGGTGTTTTCCTGAACGAACTGATATGGGATACATTCATTGGTGTTATGGATTCGGACACCATTTATTGGACTATTAAGTTTAATAACTTGATTCATGGATACCTAAACATTTAGTATTTTAATATTAATTTAATGCAAATGTATACATACCCAATAATATTAAACAGAAAAAAATAAACATATTCAATAAAAATCTTTGTTTTAACGAATTTACAATGTTGTGGCTCGGTAAATACATCAACACTGAAATGAAAATCAGTCTAGCATAGGGAAAATCGGAGAATTACATCGCAAAATGGCAAATTGTGCAGCAGTGTTATTGTGAATCAGTGTAAATTGAGCTGGCGTAAACCGAGGGCTACCTGTACTAATAAAGAAATCAGTTCTCATGACAGAGGATCATAATTGGAGCAGGAGAAATATCAGTTAATAAATGATAAACTTATAAAACATTTATTACTTCAAAAATTTTGAAGTAATAAATGAGAGTGATCAAGACTAAGATATTACTGATCTACAATTTCAAAACTGCATTAAAGAATTCTGTAATGATTATTAATGAAAATAAAATTGATGATTATTTTGAATTTAATTTATTTTATAGTAATTGTATGGTGCTAGTAGTAGTTTTATCATTATCTTCATATTTGGATTTTTTTCATCCATTTGATTTTTATTTATATTAATTAAGATTTTTGAGATCAAATTTAAACATTCACTATATATATATATATGAATATATTATTCATCATGATATATTGTTCATATCAACATTTTAGATTCTAGGCTTATTACAAATCAAAGTAATGAGGAAAAAAACAAAATCATAACTAGTAAATGTATATTTTTATAACTTGCAAACAAGTAAAAAATAAATAAATAAAATAAATTATTTCTAACCTTTGCAGCATCCGATTCCTTAGGAAAAACTTCTGGCAAAAGTGAAGTTCTAGACCCTTTGTATTTTGACACTAATAATTTCTATATAATAAACAGTTTGTATTTATAAATTGTTATTAAATTTTAATCACAACTTATATATAGCAAACATACTTTTTTCAATGCTTCACATTCATTTGATTTCTGTTGAAGTTCATCATACAGATAACTCAACCTAGTAATTTCACTTTCCTATTTGAAATAATTCATTTTTATTTTATTAAAAAAATAAATTATTTCTAAGTTTTAATAAAAAAAATTATTTGTTAACTTACTTGAAATTTAATTCTTTCAATAAGTGAAGACTCAACATCGGAATGACTAGTGGTTAGGTTTGAATTAGATGAATGTTGCATTTGTTTTAACAAATATAACGTCTAAAAACAAATGATTTTAATAAAGTTAAATCAAGTAATTTACAATAAAAAAAGCATTACCTTATCTTCATGTTCTCTTGCTTGAGAAACTAATTCTTCTTGATGTTTCTTTTTCATTTTCTCAATTTCTTCTTTCTGTTCTTCATTAATTTTTGTTATATCCTCTAAAGTATTTTGAAATTCTTTACATTTCCTTTCTGATAAAAACATGTCAATTTTTGCAGCAACTGCCTAATAACAGAATAGAATTTAACTGTAAAAATTATAATTTTCACACTTAAATAAATTATAAAAATATAACAAAATTAATTCAATTAAATTATTATTAGGATTTGTCTTACATTTTCAAATAACCATTTTAATGCACATTTAGTTTCTACCATGGTATTCATATTCTCCCATCTATGTTTTGCTTTTTCATCTAAATTTTAATCAAAAATTTTTTACTGAATTAAAAAAACATTTTTTGCAAAAAGAAATATAAATACAAAATCAATTACTATATTACCTTGATCAACATCCAGTATTCTCTGTTGCAAATCAGCAATCTGAGCATTACGTAAATGTAAGTCTTGCTGCAATTGATTTATTTGTTGTTGTTGATTTATTACATCAGGATCATCATTTGTTTTCTGCTATAATTTTCAATACAGAAATTCAATATCAATAAATATAGGCCTGTGACAGTAATCCCACATTGCCTATCTTGAGGACAATAGGCATCCACTCTTCATAGAGAAATGAGGGGGGAACCCATCAATTATATAATAATAAATTTGTAATATTATGAAATATTTAAAACATTTACATTAGAATTTTGTTCATCTGGCACCCTCTGAAAAGTAGCTGATAATCTGGAATTGTCTGATAATGTGCAAATTGGAATTTGAACATTTGGTGGCTAAAGACCCCAGAAATAACATGGTCATTAGTGTTTTTGTTTTAGATTTTTCAATCAACCTTAATACAGTATAGGCATGCTCTTTAATCAGTCTGAAGATGTATGACTATGCCTCTTCAAACTGATTAGAGCATCTGTAAACAAATCAGAAGCCTATAAGAAATATAAAATGTATGGCAATGTTCAGATCATATCTAATTTATTGAATTTTGCAGAATACAAAAAAATTCTGCTCCCAAAGAAGCCCTATCAACAAACTTCTACAATATTTCACAAAATCATTTGAGCATATTAAATATGCTCAAATTATTCAACTTACAAATACACCCATGTATTTAAACACATCATTATTAAACTAACAAGACTCAAACAGAATTTCAAGCACCAAATCCAAATCTTTGTATACCAAAAAATCTTTGGTATACTGTATTGATCCTATTTACAGACTGAATTTTTACTCCATTGTTATGATTTCTCATGATATTGTATTCATATTTAATTTCATGGTGAATTCCTATTTGTTTTCTAAGTTTAAAGTGCATTTAAAAGAGCATGGATTTTCAACAACTAATAGTTATTCAAAATGTAAAACATGATAATTAAACAATTCCAAAAGTACTATATCAAAAATACTTTCTGATGCCACATTCAGTATATGCAGTATTTTGTAGAAAATTCATCTTAATAAACGATGATCTCACCATTTCTACATATTAAGTGTTTTAAAGGAAATCAGACAGAATTGCCATTGTTTACTTAACACCAAATTAAATTTAATTTCAAATCAAATATAGTTAAACACTGTTTACATATTTCTCAAAGGACTGGACAAAAAAAGAATCAAAATACACTATAAGATGGCAAAACTAATAGTTTGTCATAAAAACTCATAATATTAGAACTTTTAGCAAATGTTTTAATACTGATAATTTATTTTACATTTTTATTGCAAATCTTTTTTTAAAGTAAGTGTTCATCATATATCTGATGAACAGCAATACATTTCAACATGATTTTCACCTATTTAAGACATAAATAACACTAGTGCAGATGGTATATGGTCTTCTACAAATATATATTTTTGAATGCCCATTGAATTGAAAACCATTAGTTTTATGCTAAAATCATTAAGAAAATTATATATTGAAATAAACTTGTTTTGTTAAAGGTATTCTTCATTAACAAATTATTTTTCTGTTACAGGACATCATAAAAGTGAAGCTTTCTACTATAAGGCCAAACTGATGTGAATTCTGTAATTTTAATGAATAACAAAAATTTTGAAATAAATTCATTTCTTGTGTTTGGACAAACTTAATTGTTTAAACAAATCTCATTTTATCAAAATCAACAATTTAGTATAACAAATATTTCATTGCCATGCTTTTGTATTGTAGACAGATGAGGTTAAGATATTTCAGCAAAATTTCTCTCTCATTGGATTCAACCAGCTTAGATATAGTTTTACTATTCCCAACTAAACTTAAAATAGTTTCACACTTAATGAAACTATTTTATACTTTTTCTGCCACCTATATTTTTATTATTATTGTAATTTAATAAAGCTGATTAATATTGTTTTATGTTACTGTTAAAATAAAAACATTGAGATAACATCAATTTGTATTAAAAGAAAAATGAATAAACACACACACATACTGTCCACTTAAACATCATGTTTCCATATTCATTGATGTCTAAATAGTGACTGATATCTGAACATTCTAAACACAACAGTAAATGAATGGATCAATGATTTGCCATTGGTGCAACTACAGCAAGTTTAGTACCAGTATGATGGCATGCAACCTTATTCCCAAACAGATGTGCTTCAGTGACTCAGAGTGGTTTAGCAACTGCTGGATAGGACAACACAGCACTTTTCCATGTAACACATTCTCCAGACTTGACAAATTTGGACTTTTCTTGCTGTGGAACCACCTAAAAGCAGTGCTGTAAGATGCGGTGAACCAGAGATGCATACAACAGGCACATGAAATGGTTACACCAGAAACGCTATGCACCATCCATACCAGCATACTTGATCATCTGCATTTTTATATTGCCACTGAAGATGGTCATTTTGAACATGTTCTCTAGCAAATAAAAGATTACTTTTGTATATCAATTTGTGCAATGCTGTCTTTTTTTCTTTACAGTCAGATAATTTGTGTTATGCTAAATCATCTGAAATTGATTCCCTTCAGTTAATTTAGCACTAGAACAATGCTAAATTGTTCTAGTGCTAAATTAACTGAAGGGATAAATTAACTTAATGCATGAATGTCTGTGTGAAACCCCACATGCACACATTCATCTAATGCTGAAAAGATCTTTACCTCTGGATAAGTGCTTAATTGGATGCCTGCCTTGTACAGTTAATCAAATTATAGAAAATATTGAAAAATAAATTTACAGAACATTTTATAGCTAGATACCTGTTTCATTTGTTGAACTTGATTTTTTAAATTATTTAGTTGTTCTGAGATTGATTTTCTATCTTCAAGAAGATTTTGTAAATGATGATCTGCTTCTTTACTACTAACAACCAAATCTAATTCTTGTTGTAACCATTGCTATTTGATAAAGTTAATATATTAAAATTTCTTAAAACCTATGAAAAAAATTTTCAACCCTATTCATTAATTTTCTTACCCGAATGCGATTACCCATTCCTTGTAATGTTTGATCTTTTTCTCTCTCTCTACGTTCTGAAATTGCACGTTGTTGTTGCATTGCCATTTGTAGTTTTTTATTAGCAGCTACAGCTTCTTCCATTTTTCTTTTCAACACATTTTTTTGTTTGGTGTAAATCTTTTCCATTTTTACTAATTCATATTGTCGTTTTCTGTCTTGTTGTCTTAAACGTGCTAATTCTCTGTCTTTTTCTAATTTCCATTGTCTGAATTTTTCTGCTTCTTCTTTCATCTGTTTCAATAATCTAACACGAGCTTGTTTCATTTCTTGAATTTCTTGTTGAAGAACTTTTACTTTTCTATCCGCTTCTTCTTTCATTTTCAGCATACGAGCTTTTTCTGTCATTTCTTTCTTTAATTGACTGATCTGAACTTCTAATTCTTGCAATCTTTTGCGACGCTGTTCACTAATTCTAAAATCAAAATTTAATTTAGAATTTTACACAATTTAAATAATATTAATATTTTTATAATTACCTAAATAATAATGAATAACTAAATTTTAATTATTATATATTTTTTTTAAAGTGGAAAACTCATGAATCTATATAAATAAAACTGTAATGATCAGTATGTTTGTCAGTTTGGATGTTTGCTGCCATATCATGGAAAAACATGAATATATTTTAATCAAACTTCATATTTTGAATCTGTTAATTCAGAAGATGGTTTAAACATACATATCATCTCAACATCTACATTATATAAATTAAACTGTAATGGATTTCTGTCTGTCTGTATGTTTGCTAGCTGGTGTAATATCACACATCAATCAGCACATGCCTGTCAACTGAATATCTATAAGAAAGTTTTCTATTGAAGTGTAGTATTATGTTTGGAGAATTAATATTAAAAAGTAATTAGTGAGAATTGAACATTTATCTATTTTTCTACATAATTGGCCATTTCGATCAATGCATTTTTGTATGCCCATGTCATACCAGTTTGTTGTCATGTGTTAATCTGATTGAAATTCATCACCAATTGATGGAATTGTATGGAGAGTCATGCATGGATGTCAAAAACGCCTGCAAGTGGTATAGGGAGTTTGCAGCTGGTGTACTGAAATTCATGACAAAGAAAGACGCGGGAGACTGTCAATTTCCAACAAGACAGTTGCAACGGTTGAGCAAATCATGTGTGAAAATCGGAAAAGCACTCTGGATGATCTCTGCATTTTGGTTCTTAGGGTTTCCTGAAGCATTATTTATAGAATTTTAACACAAAAGTTGCAATATCAGAAGGTGTGCACAAGATGAGGCCTGTGACATGGTGGAAAGCTGGTATAATACAAACATACAAAAACTACCACAGCACCTATAAAAATCATCAACCGAAATGGCAATTATGTAGAAAAATAGATAAATGTTCAAGCTTTAAAATGATGTAAACATTAATAAAAATAAACATTTCTTTGCATTTCTAAAAAAATGGGAGACCTTAGAAAAAACACATTTCTTTTTGGACTATACATATAATTGAGTCCACCTTCATCTGTTCCTTCACATGCTTTACAGAGACAATAACAAATCTACTACGATACTGACCTTTTATTTGAGGCTACACGTCCGCTGTCCAATGTAAAAATGTGTGAAGGGACAGATGAAGATGGACTCAATTATATGTATAGTCCGAAAAGAAATATATTTTTTCTATATGTGAATTTATCCTGGCAATTTTCAAATTTTAATAGGAGACCTTACTTTTGAGATTATCCTCATATATACACTGTATAAACATCTCTTAAACCCAACAGTTATATTAAAGCCAAACAATGGCTAGATTAAATAGGGCTATATTACAATACAGGTATACCTCTAGTTACGTCATTCTCGATTATATGTCGTTTGTCAAAAAAAATATCTGAAAAATAAAAATCAAGTTTGAGTCATTTTATTCGACATTACGTCTGTCCGTCACAAATATTGAAGTCATAATATCACTAGAAAACCATTAAAGCACATAAAATCATATTAAAATATGTACATTTACAGTAAATGTTAATATAATCACCATAAATCCTAGAGAACGAAACATGAAAACATTGTGACTGTGTTGGCATCTTATTTAGTGGTCTTTAAGTACTCAATATTGGTGTTTTCCACGATAGTTCCAATATCTAACATTTGGCTTCGTTGTCAGCACCACTCGATATTGGTTAATTTAATATAAACTAATTTATTTTCTACTGTCGCAAGATAATTTTAATAACTGTATTTGTTATTTAACCTTACAAAATCATCTTATTTTATAATGTCCTTAGAGAAAACCACATTCACAAATAAAGAGTCCGCGATATACTGTAAACATCACCAAATTGTAAACATGTACTGTACATTTACAAGTATGTACTGTATGTACATGAATCCATAAATTTAGATTACTTTTTTCTGTACTATATTAAAAACTAAAATTTATTNTGATTAAGAAAGAATATATATTTGACTAATAAAATAATAGATTATTAATGAATTTCATTGTATTCACACACACACAGAGTTAGCAGTTTCATTTTGCCAAAGTATTAAAAAATAGTTATACAAGTTTTCTTTAAAAGCTTAGTTTCCAAGTATATTTTCAGATTTGTTTTTTAGACTTATTGAAACCAAATCAGAATTATTAACAAAATAAGATCTTATTAAATTTTAACATAGAACAAAACAATTAAGTTTTCAGCTACAATTTTTTGTTTATGATGATTTTCATCTCTTTCCAAAAAACTGATTTCATAGAATATCAATGGACAAATTTCAATATAAAATTTGTTTTTTTTTTTTCATGAATTGGACATAAACACCAATAGACATTACAGATGAACTTTGCCATTTCAATATGATACTGAGATAGCAATCAGAACAGAACAAGCAATGGATGGAAGAAAGCTGAGCACAGCAATTAGAAAGCTCAAATGTAAAAAAAAAAACTGTTTCTTCAACATTCATGATGTCCACAAGGAATTTGTTCCAGGTAATCAAAAAGTCAATGAGTTTTGTCTCATGTATTGGACTTTTCAAAAAGCATATGTCCATTGTCTCCACCATGAATTGGTAGAGTGATTAGATTCTCCATCACAATAATATGCCTGATCACTCTTTGATCATCAAATGCAAACATTTGTCACAAAAACAAATTCCAGTGTTTCAATATTCACTGTACAGTGCTAATTCTCACTATGCAACTTTTTCTCATTTCCAAAGATTCATTCTGAGTTAATAAAAGACTGATAGAGACTTCTGCAATGTTTCCATGGCTGGCAGGAAAGAGATCATAAATTTGTTACATTGAGAAGAAACTACTATTAATGTATTGGGACATAATTTTGTGTACATTTAACTAATAAAGCATTTATAATAAAATTATTTTTTTTGGAAACATTATAAACACCTTTTCACTTAAAAATTACAATTAGGATATAGTTGGAAAAAATTATTCAATTTATTCAAGCATTAAATTAAAAATATCAAATTTATAGCTTATTTTCAAACATTCTAGCAACTGATTTAACTGTAATGGATTTGAATTTATAGAAGTTTTAAATATTTAACATTTAATAAATTATTCCATTTGTTTATAATGATGATAAAACTTCATCTGACTACAATATAAATACTGATTATTGACATTATATGCATGATACTGAATGTGTGAATTAGAGCTGAAAATTGTATTAAAAAAGCAACTTAATAAAAAGGGAAAGATTATTTTGCAATAAAACAGTTTAAATAATTAATTAATATGATATAAAATAATGAATTAAATAATTGGAATTACAGATTAGCATTGAATTACAAGCAGGAGTGAATTACAGATTAGCATTGCATTCATCAAAAGATAGTATTCAAAGCAATAATTGTTACTAATACAAGTAGTCCTCGGTTTACGCCACAGTTCTGTTTCTACAAAAGCTGGCGCAAATCGAATCGGCATAAAATGAACCTATATTAACAGTGAGGTATAGGGCTAGGTTCTATATAAGTAAAAAATAAGCAAATAATTTTGTTTATTAATACAATATAATACAAAATACATATAAATTTAATTTTTAAAATGTATTTTATCATAAAATAAAGTGAAATGTTTTTATTAAAAAATTTAGGTTTCAAATCTCTTACATTTTTCAGAAAAAAGTATCCATCTTTAATTGTTTACATTTTTGTTTTCTTTCATTGAGAATTTTGGAATATGGTCGAATGGATGCGATAATGCTCCTTTTTACATTTGCACCTTGCTCCCAATCATTGTCTAACTCACAAAGTTCATCCACCAAACTTTCCATAGTTGAATGGATATGTTAACCCAACATAGAGCTACAGACGAGTGGAGACACTGATTGGTTGACTACCAGTCGCCATAGCGCATATATAAGGTCAGTTTGAGCAGGAAAATTGAAGGTGGCTAAGGAGAGATAGATATCGTCTGACTAATAACAAGTAGATATCGTCTGGCTAATAAAAAAAAGTATCATCTGGCCAACGAGAAGTAGATTTGTCTCACTAATGATAGTTTGTGATCACCGGAAGTGCTACTATGTCATAAGGTGTTTTCCTGAACGAACTGATATGGGATACATTCATTGGTGTTATGGATTCGGACACCATTTATTGGACTATTAAGTTTAATAACTTGATTCATGGATACCTAAACATTTAGTATTTTAATATTAATTTAATGCAAATGTATACATACCCAATAATATTAAACAGAAAAAAATAAACATATTCAATAAAAATCTTTGTTTTAACGAATTTACAATGTTGTGGCTCGGTAAATACATCAACACTGAAATGAAAATCAGTCTAGCATAGGGAAAATCGGAGAATTACATCGCAAAATGGCAAATTGTGCAGCAGTGTTATTGTGAATCAGTGTAAATTGAGCTGGCGTAAACCAAGGGCTACCTGTACTAATAAAGAAATCAGTTCTCATGACAGAGGATCATAATTGGAGCAGGAGAAATATCAGTTAATAAATGATAAACTTATAAAACATTTATTACTTCAAAAATTTTGAAGTAATAAATGAGAGTGATCAAGACTAAGATATTACTGATCTACAATTTCAAAACTGCATTAAAGAATTCTGTAATGATTATTAATGAAAATAAAATTGATGATTATTTTGAATTTAATTTATTTTATAGTAATTGTATGGTGCTAGTAGTAGTTTTATCATTATCTTCATATTTGGATTTTTTTCATCCATTTGATTTTTATTTATATTAATTAAGATTTTTGAGATCAAATTTAAACATTCACTATATATATATATATGAATATATTATTCATCATGATATATTGTTCATATCAACATTTTAGATTCTAGGCTTATTACAAATCAAAGTAATGAGGAAAAAAACAAAATCATAACTAGTAAATGTATATTTTTATAACTTGCAAACAAGTAAAAAATAAATAAATAAAATAAATTATTTCTAACCTTTGCAGCATCCGATTCCTTAGGAAAAACTTCTGGCAAAAGTGAAGTTCTAGACCCTTTGTATTTTGACACTAATAATTTCTATATAATAAACAGTTTGTATTTATAAATTGTTATTAAATTTTAATCACAACTTATATATAGCAAACATACTTTTTTCAATGCTTCACATTCATTTGATTTCTGTTGAAGTTCATCATATAGATAACTCAACCTAGTAATTTCACTTTCCTATTTGAAATAATTCATTTTTATTTTATTAAAAAAATAAATTATTTCTAAGTTTTAATAAAAAAAATTCTTTGTTAACTTACTTGAAATTTAATTCTTTCAATAAGTGAAGACTCAACATCGGAATGACTAGTGGTTAGGTTTGAATTAGATGAATGTTGCATTTGTTTTAACAAATATAACGTCTAAAAACAAATGATTTTAATAAAGTTAAATCAAGTAATTTACAATAAAAAAAGCATTACCTTATCTTCATGTTCTCTTGCTTGAGAAACTAATTCTTCTTGATGTTTCTTTTTCATTTTCTCAATTTCTTCTTTCTGTTCTTCATTAATTTTTGTTATATCCTCTAAAGTATTTTGAAATTCTTTACATTTCCTTTCTGATAAAAACATGTCAATTTTTGCAGCAACTGCCTAATAACAGAATAGAATTTAACTGTAAAAATTATAATTTTCACACTTAAATAAATTATAAAAATATAACAAAATTAATTCAATTAAATTATTATTAGGATTTGTCTTACATTTTCAAATAACCATTTTAATGCACATTTAGTTTCTACCATGGTATTCATATTCTCCCATCTATGTTTTGCTTTTTCATCTAAATTTTAATCAAAAATTTTTTACTGAATTAAAAAAACATTTTTTGCAAAAAGAAATATAAATACAAAATCAATTACTATATTACCTTGATCAACATCCAGTATTCTCTGTTGCAAATCAGCAATCTGAGCATTACGTAAATGTAAGTCTTGCTGCAATTGATTTATTTGTTGTTGTTGATTTATTACATCAGGATCATCATTTGTTTTCTGCTATAATTTTCAATACAGAAATTCAATATCAATAAATATAGGCCTGTGACAGTAATCCCACATTGCCTATCTTGAGGACAATAGGCATCCACTCTTCATAGAGAAATGAGGGGGGAACCCATCAATTATATAATAATAAATTTGTAATATTATGAAATATTTAAAACATTTACATTAGAATTTTGTTCATCTGGCACCCTCTGAAAAGTAGCTGATAATCTGGAATTGTCTGATAATGTGCAAATTGGAATTTGAACATTTGGTGGCTAAAGACCCCAGAAATAACATGGTCATTAGTGTTTTTGTTTTAGATTTTTCAATCAACCTTAATACAGTATAGGCATGCTCTTTAATCAGTCTGAAGATGTATGACTATGCCTCTTCAAACTGATTAGAGCATCTGTAAACAAATCAGAAGCCTATAAGAAATATAAAATGTATGGCAATGTTCAGATCATATCTAATTTATTGAATTTTGCAGAATACAAAAAAATTCTGCTCCCAAAGAAGCCCTATCAACAAACTTCTACAATATTTCACAAAATCATTTGAGCATATTAAATATGCTCAAATTATTCAACTTACAAATACACCCATGTATTTAAACACATCATTATTAAACTAACAAGACTCAAACAGAATTTCAAGCACCAAATCCAAATCTTTGTATACCAAAAAATCTTTGGTATACTGTATTGATCCTATTTACAGACTGAATTTTTACTCCATTGTTATGATTTCTCATGATATTGTATTCATATTTAATTTCATGGTGAATTCCTATTTGTTTTCTAAGTTTAAAGTGCATTTAAAAGAGCATGGATTTTCAACAACTAATAGTTATTCAAAATGTAAAACATGATAATTAAACAATTCCAAAAGTACTATATCAAAAATACTTTCTGATGCCACATTCAGTATATGCAGTATTTTGTAGAAAATTCATCTTAATAAACGATGATCTCACCATTTCTACATATTAAGTGTTTTAAAGGAAATCAGACAGAATTGCCATTGTTTACTTAACACCAAATTAAATTTAATTTCAAATCAAATATAGTTAAACACTGTTTACATATTTCTCAAAGGACTGGACAAAAAAAGAATCAAAATACACTATAAGATGGCAAAACTAATAGTTTGTCATAAAAACTCATAATATTAGAACTTTTAGCAAATGTTTTAATACTGATAATTTATTTTACATTTTTATTGCAAATCTTTTTTTAAAGTAAGTGTTCATCATATATCTGATGAACAGCAATACATTTCAACATGATTTTCACCTATTTAAGACATAAATAACACTAGTGCAGATGGTATATGGTCTTCTACAAATATATATTTTTGAATGCCCATTGAATTGAAAACCATTAGTTTTATGCTAAAATCATTAAGAAAATTATATATTGAAATAAACTTGTTTTGTTAAAGGTATTCTTCATTAACAAATTATTTTTCTGTTACAGGACATCATAAAAGTGAAGCTTTCTACTATAAGGCCAAACTGATGTGAATTCTGTAATTTTAATGAATAACAAAAATTTTGAAATAAATTCATTTCTTGTGTTTGGACAAACTTAATTGTTTAAACAAATCTCATTTTATCAAAATCAACAATTTAGTATAACAAATATTTCATTGCCATGCTTTTGTATTGTAGACAGATGAGGTTAAGATATTTCAGCAAAATTTCTCTCTCATTGGATTCAACCAGCTTAGATATAGTTTTACTATTCCCAACTAAACTTAAAATAGTTTCACACTTAATGAAACTATTTTATACTTTTTCTGCCACCTATATTTTTATTATTATTGTAATTTAATAAAGCTGATTAATATTGTTTTATGTTACTGTTAAAATAAAAACATTGAGATAACATCAATTTGTATTAAAAGAAAAATGAATAAACACACACACATACTGTCCACTTAAACATCATGTTTCCATATTCATTGATGTCTAAATAGTGACTGATATCTGAACATTCTAAACACAACAGTAAATGAATGGATCAATGATTTGCCATTGGTGCAACTACAGCAAGTTTAGTACCAGTATGATGGCATGCAACCTTATTCCCAAACAGATGTGCTTCAGTGACTCAGAGTGGTTTAGCAACTGCTGGATAGGACAACACAGCACTTTTCCATGTAACACATTCTCCAGACTTGACAAATTTGGACTTTTCTTGCTGTGGAACCACCTAAAAGCAGTGCTGTAAGATGCGGTGAACCAGAGATGCATACAACAGGCACATGAAATGGTTACACCAGAAACGCTATGCACCATCCATACCAGCATACTTGATCATCTGCATTTTTATATTGCCACTGAAGATGGTCATTTTGAACATGTTCTCTAGCAAATAAAAGATTACTTTTGTATATCAATTTGTGCAATGCTGTCTTTTTTTCTTTACAGTCAGATAATTTGTGTTATGCTAAATCATCTGAAATTGATTCCCTTCAGTTAATTTAGCACTAGAACAATGCTAAATTGTTCTAGTGCTAAATTAACTGAAGGGATAAATTAACTTAATGCATGAATGTCTGTGTGAAACCCCACATGCACACATTCATCTAATGCTGAAAAGATCTTTACCTCTGGATAAGTGCTTAATTGGATGCCTGCCTTGTACAGTTAATCAAATTATAGAAAATATTGAAAAATAAATTTACAGAACATTTTATAGCTAGATACCTGTTTCATTTGTTGAACTTGATTTTTTAAATTATTTAGTTGTTCTGAGATTGATTTTCTATCTTCAAGAAGATTTTGTAAATGATGATCTGCTTCTTTACTACTAACAACCAAATCTAATTCTTGTTGTAACCATTGCTATTTGATAAAGTTAATATATTAAAATTTCTTAAAACCTATGAAAAAAATTTTCAACCCTATTCATTAATTTTCTTACCCGAATGCGATTACCCATTCCTTGTAATGTTTGATCTTTTTCTCTCTCTCTACGTTCTGAAATTGCACGTTGTTGTTGCATTGCCATTTGTAGTTTTTTATTAGCAGCTACAGCTTCTTCCATTTTTCTTTTCAACACATTTTTTTGTTTGGTGTAAATCTTTTCCATTTTTACTAATTCATATTGTCGTTTTCTGTCTTGTTGTCTTAAACGTGCTAATTCTCTGTCTTTTTCTAATTTCCATTGTCTGAATTTTTCTGCTTCTTCTTTCATCTGTTTCAATAATCTAACACGAGCTTGTTTCATTTCTTGAATTTCTTGTTGAAGAACTTTTACTTTTCTATCCGCTTCTTCTTTCATTTTCAGCATACGAGCTTTTTCTGTCATTTCTTTCTTTAATTGACTGATCTGAACTTCTAATTCTTGCAATCTTTTGCGACGCTGTTCACTAATTCTAAAATCAAAATTTAATTTAGAATTTTACACAATTTAAATAATATTAATATTTTTATAATTACCTAAATAATAATGAATAACTAAATTTTAATTATTATATACTGCAAAATGTAAAATTTTTCACCATCATAATTTGTTGATAATTTATAATTTTAGCCTGAATTAAAGATGATATAACTTTTAGTTGAGAATTTAACATAATTATTATGAACACATTTCTAGTTAAGATCATTTTCCAATAAAAAGTTTTAATTATATATTTAACTAAAATTTGCTGTTTTACTAGATTATTTAATAAATACAAAGTTCTTCATTCTTTAATAATAATGATAAACACAACAACAAATTTTTTTAAAAACTTCTCAAACTTGGTATAATATTCTAAAAAATACCAAATCTATATAAATAAAACTGTAATGATCAGTATGTTTGTCAGTTTGGATGTTTGCTGCCATATCATGGAAAAACATGAATATATTTTAATCAAACTTCATATTTTGAATCTGTTAATTCAGAAGATGGTTTAAACATACATATCATCTCAACATCTACATTATATAAATTAAACTGTAATGGATTTCTGTCTGTCTGTATGTTTGCTAGCTGGTGTAATATCACACATCAATCAGCACATGCCTGTCAACTGAATATCTATAAGAAAGTTTTCTATTGAAGTGTAGTATTATGTTTGGAGAATTAATATTAAAAAGTAATTAGTGAGAATTGAACATTTATCTATTTTTCTACATAATTGGCCATTTCGATCAATGCATTTTTGTATGCCCATGTCATACCAGTTTGTTGTCATGTGTTAATCTGATTGAAATTCATCACCAATTGATGGAATTGTATGGAGAGTCATGCATGGATGTCAAAAACGCCTGCAAGTGGTATAGGGAGTTTGCAGCTGGTGTACTGAAATTCATGACAAAGAAAGACGCGGGAGACTGTCAATTTCCAACAAGACAGTTGCAACGGTTGAGCAAATCATGTGTGAAAATCGGAAAAGCACTCTGGATGATCTCTGCATTTTGGTTCTTAGGGTTTCCTGAAGCATTATTTATAGAATTTTAACACAAAAGTTGCAATATCAGAAGGTGTGCACAAGATGAGGCCTGTGACATGGTGGAAAGCTGGTATAATACAAACATACAAAAACTACCACAGCACCTATAAAAATCATCAACCAAAATGGCAATTATGTAGAAAAATAGATAAATGTTCAAGCTTTAAAATGATGTAAACATTAATAAAAATAAACATTTCTTTGCATTTCTAAAACAATGGGAGACCTTAGAAAAAACACATTTCTTTTTGGACTATACATATAATTGAGTCCACCTTCATCTGTTCCTTCACATGCTTTACAGAGACAATAACAAATCTACTACGATACTGACCTTTTATTTGAGGCTACACGTCCGCTGTCCAATGTAAAAATGTGTGAAGGGACAGATGAAGATGGACTCAATTATATGTATAGTCCGAAAAGAAATATATTTTTTCTATATGTGAATTTATCCTGGCAATTTTCAAATTTTAATAGGAGACCTTACTTTTGAGATTATCCTCATATATACACTGTATAAACATCTCTTAAACCCAACAGTTATATTAAAGCCAAACAATGGCTAGATTAAATAGGGCTATATTACAATACAGGTATACCTCTAGTTACGTCATTCTCGATTATATGTCGTTTGTCAAAAAAAATATCTGAAAAATAAAAATCAAGTTTGAGTCATTTTATTCGACATTACGTCTGTCCGTCACAAATATTGAAGTCATAATATCACTAGAAAACCATTAAAGCACATAAAATCATATTAAAATATGTACATTTACAGTAAATGTTAATATAATCACCATAAATCCTAGAGAACGAAACATGAAAACATTGTGACTGTGTTGGCATCTTATTTAGTGGTCTTTAAGTACTCAATATTGGTGTTTTCCACGATAGTTCCAATATCTAACATTTGGCTTCGTTGTCAGCACCACTCGATATTGGTTAATTTAATATAAACTAATTTATTTTCTACTGTCGCAAGATAATTTTAATAACTGTATTTGTTATTTAACTTTACAAAATCATCTTATTTTATAATGTCCTTAGAGAAAACCACATTCACAAATAAAGAGTCCGCGATATACTGTAAACATCACCAAATTGTAAACATGTACATTTACAAGTATGTACTGTATGTACATGAATCCATAAATTTAGATTACTTTTTTCTGTACTATATTAAAAACTAAAATTTATTTGTTTGTAAGCTTAAAATAGATTCTTATTAACAATATATTATTAAAAATGCATTTATAAATAAAGTACAGAACTGGGAATGGTTATTTGTGGTTTAGCTTAGTGACAAGTAAATTTGACTTACATCATTTTTTGACTTAAGTCGCCTCTCATGGAACCAATTACCGATGTAAGGTGAGGTATACATTACTATCATACTCGCAATGCATCTGCTAAGTTTGATATAATTTTGAATTATGAATGAAAACAATTGTTTCCTACATTAGATCATATTGAATATCAATAGATTTTATCACACAAATGTGACAGATAATCATTTCCACTCATCATATCTTTTTTTCCTACTATTACCACTATACTTAGGAATCCCTATTTTATTTTAACTTCATGTATAGTTTATAACGATATGTTTATTTTCATAAAAAATAAATTTTCAAAAGAGGATTTCCTTAATTAATTTCCAGTTTTTAAACATAAACTTTAATGTTTAAAAACTGGAAATTAATTATTTTTTATTTTGTCTGTAAATTTTCGTCCAATGGAGAATTATTGTTTAATAAAATTGAAGACAAAAACTGACCAAGAAGGGATCACCACTGACCTTCCTTTGTAGGCTACTTGTCGCCGGAAGTTACAAAAAGTCCTATTAAAAAACACAAAACATCTATTTAAAATTATAAATAATTTTAAAAAGGAACTGGTGACATACAGTTGTCCTGCTTACATCCATCTATACCTTCTTCGAAGATTTGGGTCTTCAATTTTATTAAACAATAATTCTCCATCGGATGAAAATTTACAGAAGAAATTCTACATGTATCGTCACCAGGGTGCAGCTTTTCTAAAAATCTGCATTTTCCAGTAGGTAAAAAGCAGTCAAATCCCCAAAGAAGGTATAGATGGATGTAAGCAGGACAACTGTATGTCACCAGTTCCTTTTTAAGAATTATTTATAATTTTAATTGGATATGGTTTGTGTTTTTTAAAAGGACTTTTTGTAACTTCCAGAGACAAGTAGCCTACAAAAGATGGTCAGTTGCCGAAAAAGTGTATAGACTTGGAACACAAAGAATAAATGGTGATCCCCATTTGTGCAGTTTTTGTCTTCAATTTTATTATTTTTTATTTATTAAGTAATTAATCACTTAACTCTTAATTAAAACTTACTTGCTTGTATTATTATTTGTGTGGACAACTTTCAATTGATTAGAGAGTAGTTCTTTTTCTTTTTGCAATTTACTGACTTCTTCCTCCAATTCTTTCAAACAGGCCTAATATTTACAATATAATATGTCAGTTTAAAGTAGTTTCAAAATAAAAAACATAAATTAAAAATCCTAATACTAAATATTTTTAAAAAGATACTTTTTCATTTTATTACAGCAGATGCTGCTTATTAAAATCACATCTGTTGTTATCAGCCTCTTGTTGCAATCACTTTTCAAAGTCCCAAGACATTTGTGCATTTTTTATGCAAATCTCATTGTTTAGAGTGATCAATTTCCCTAACTGATAGACACATTGAAATACTTACTTCGTACTGCAGTCTCATTACAGCCATTTGTGAATCATTTTCTTTCATGCGGAAAGCAAGATCTTCTTTTAAAGCAAGGGCATGTTCTAATTCTTGAAGCTCTCTATTCATAGCTGCTTGTCTTAAAGTTGATTGCAACTGATATTCATTTTCCTCTGCATTATCATCATTTTGCTCTTGTTCAACTTTATCATCATCATCATCATCATCTTTTTCTGTATCCATATCCTAAGGAAAAATATGATACAAGTTATACTGCATTTACATACAACATTTATATTAAACAATATGATTAAAAAGTACAGTACATACTTGTTTCTCTTTATTTGTTGGAGAGAAAAGTGAAAAGTCACATTTTGTTGTTTGTTCAATCTAAAATATAAATAAATAAATAAATATATATATGTATTGTTGTGTGTGAGATCAAGCACTTGATTTTGCTATATTTTATGAAAATGTCAAGCCTAATTCTCTCTTGCAATTGTTAAGAAAACATTGCAATGAAAAAGGATTCAATGTTGTCTTTCTCATCAACAACCACCAAGAAAGTATAACAATTTACAGTTAACGGGATGAGAACGTCAACATTCGCCCACATAAACAGGATGAATCTAATGTTGCACGAACCAAAGATTACATTCTATGATCTGTTTCAACACCTTCTCTTTGTCTCCCTGGATCACCTCTGATCAAACACCTGCAAATTCAACCTTTGTCTTCGACAGTACTCAATCACAATCATTTTCCCAGACCCAAAACAAATATAAGGCAAATGAACCCCTACTTTGGGGTGATTGTCTCTCCAAATCCAATTTATCCCGTGCATCTTTCCAATTAAAAGTCTCCAGCATCAGTTCGATCTTGAAATCACTGAAGAAGAGAAAGAGGTAAGATGTTTCACAACATTTTGTAAACTCTCTCTTGAATTTGGCAACAGTTATCAGTACTTAGGACAGTTTGAATACCCTCTCATCCAGTATACACCACTGATTATTTGTGTATGTATCCAAACTAATGAAACCTTTTGTCAGCTTTTAGTTATTCATTAAAATTTTAATTTTTCTTGTTAATGGTGTCTATTTCTCAAATATCGCTTACGCTTTCTCAATGGCCTCTCTCATCCTCCCACTCGACCTGACTAGCTGATCCTGAAATGCGAAAAACGCGCCAAAAAGAAACACACCATCCACTGATACTGTGGTCGGATCTCGCCGATTAAGTGGTAAATAGGGATCAACTCGCCATATTAGCCCCCAGTTCCTCATAATTATATTATATTAATTTTAAATTTAGATTTGAAATTTAAATTTCTACTAAGATACATAAATTAAATGCTACTAAAATATTTCATAAACATGACAACTTTTAAACAACAAAAAATTATTTAGTTCTCATACAAATTGTTGATTAAATGTTTATCAGTTATTTTAAATTTAAACAAGTAAAATGGCAAAACTGTATTTGGGACAAGACTATGTCTTGGAGACTCACTAGTAAGTGGAATCACTTTGACACTCAAGGCGGGTCTCATTCTCATTCTCCAATCTTCTTTGGTATCACTGCTTTGGGCATGATCATTCAAACTTTGCCAGCCACGACCATGAGGTCGTCCATGATTCATTTTTGATGAAATTAACCTATCCAATTTTTAAAATTCTTTCTGTTGCGTGTTGGCCCAGGTTAAATTTTTGTTGATGCGTAATGAAAATTTCCCATTTTTTGAAAAAAAAATAACTGTGGCTATTGTATCGTCTGAAATTTTTTTAATATTTTGCACAAATATACAGTTTAACCCAATTATAACGTCATCAGATGTAATGACAACCCTAATATAATGTCAAATTTTTATCAGTCCCACAATTTTACTATACTAGATACAGTGGGTGATCAGTTAACGAACATAATCCGTTCCAAGACTTTGTTCGCTATCCGAATTGTTCGTTAACCAATTATCAATTTACCATAGGTTTCTATGGGAATTTGATTAATTCGTTCTGGAGACCACAAAAAAATAAAAAAATATACACTTTCTTACTACGTTTATTCGTATGTAATAATAAAAATACATATATACACGGTCTTGCATTTTTATTAGTCATGTTTTTTCCATTTGTGGGGGTTAAAGAATCTGTCCAATGTCAATTGTTTTTCTGTCTTCTTCATGACTTTTCAGAAGTAATTAATAGCATTGCAATTGTAGAGATCCCTAGGCCTATTAATCTCATCCTGGTTTGGATGCCATTCTAGACCATTTGTTCTGACATCCTCCCACTTCTTCAAAAGATCTTTAATAGCAGATATCAGCATAAATCTGCTTTTTCAGAAGAAAAAGTAAAAGAATCGTTTCTGTCAGAAATATAAAAGGCTGGAATTACAAGGGAGAGTTTCAAAGTTGGGGGAATACTATCCGATTAGTATATACTGGGACGAACATCGATGTTGACGTCTCCCGCGCTCTGAAAAGTTTCGAATTGTTGCCCGAAGACAAAGGAAGATCAATTGGCATTTGTTATTTTACATCACTTCTTCTTGTGTTTATTCAGCGAAGTGTTCATTGTCTGATCATAAAAATCTTTCATGAAAGTGTTCATAAAAATCTTTCATGTTCATTATCCAATTTGTTCGTTAACCGATCACCCACTGTAATGTTAAAAAACCACCTTGTAATGACATAAAACTCTGTTTTAATGTCATATTTGAAGCATTCCAATTTACAAAATTAGATTACAAATTTTATTTAACAAAGAAAATACTATGTGTTTGGTCCTAGGATCAGAGTCAACTTCCTAGAATGACTGTGGGTGGTACTCTCACCACCTGACTTCGGTTTGCCTGTTTGTAGAGAGAGTTGCCATTTTGTATTTTATTTTGACTGGTTCTCAGTCCTGAGTATCTACAAGTCTGGTTTTTTTATGCGTGTATGATTTGGGCACCTAATACTCTGTGCCAAATTGCAATGCTTGACATGTACAGTACTTCTTCATACCTCTAAGCTGGTAACACAGCAGGCAGTATGATTTTATAAACAAGACAGTCTTGTCAGAAATATTAAATAAAAAACACCAGTAATTATTCTTTAATATTTGTTCAAAACAAACTACATAAAAATGCATACAACAAACCTGATAATTATTTTAAATATCAAACAAACAGTTGGATTTTTTTCAGGGTCTTTTTTTAAGGCTAACCTAATTATTAAGTAATTTGACTAGAGATAAATGTAGATTGCATGAACACAATAATTTTCATTAATTTCATTTCTTGTTGAATTTATTTGGTCATCATATTTTGACATAAAATACAAACTATTCTTTACAAAACAAGAAATTAAATATCCTATTTAAAGTATATATAGCATAGTATAAAAAAAAATCTGGCAAGGACTATTGCTTGATTTTCCTGGCATTTGAACAGGAGGATAAGGAAACCAGAAAGTCTGATGATTTTCAATTATATTACAATGAAAAATTTGAAATAACAACAAAAACTTAGGAGGAGTACTAATTTTGTTAAATTTAAGAAATTTTTTTTATTTATAAACAATATTTGTTTAAAAAACAAACACATTAGCACAAAATTAAAATTATGTGTGGCACCATCTGTCATGAGATTTTTTTTATTAAAATTTTTTATATTGTTATTATTTTAAGAAGACAAAAGTGCAGAAGGAGTTTTAAAAACATTATACTAAAACTTTCAAAGAAATATTCATGAACTATTTTGCTATTGTTACATCAATGATTGAATATATTTTCAGTAATTTACATTAATTATAATTGAAGTACTGAATTTTATAAATATTAGAGCATCTAAAACAATCATTTATACATAAGACTGTTCTACAATATTTATATAATATGAATATGCAATTTCTTACAAAAAACTGGTAGCATCAATATCTAATATTTAAGAATACTGATTATTCAATAAAAAATTAACTATTAATATAAACACACAAAATACTTACTTGTAGATTGACGATTCTGTCTTGAAGTTCTTTAATAAGTTCTAATTTTTCTTGTAATTCTGGATTATTTTCAAAAGCTTCATTGAGTGAATTAATTATCATTCTACAAACAATTTTTGAAAAGTGTAATAAGCATTGTCAAATATAATTGCATTTGTTTAATAACATCTTATAATAGTTATAGACTACTATTAAACTATATTAATTAACTTTTACGCTAAATTTTATTTTTCAAATTTAAAAAATTACTGGAATAATTCCAACAAGCAGTAATTTTTCAAATTCAAAAGAATAATGTCAAAGAATAACATTCACTGTAACTTCATAACATTCAACAAAACAATTCAAATTATATATTACTAATTAATCGTTATTTATCACAGTCAAACCCCATTATATCTTTTTAAAAGAAACTGGGAAAAGTATTGTACAAATGAGGAAAACATACAATTGAAACTACTCTCAACTTTCTTTCAGTGAATATACATACTCATCATAAAATTATGGTGCAGCACAAATTAACACTATACAACTGAACTTGTATGTGTAATTCTTAACAAAGAAGATTCAATTCACTATGTATAATACATTTGAACAATGTCTAAAAGAAAAAGTAAAACAGTAAAATTAAGTCATATACAATACTTTTTAAAAGATGATCAAGTTTTGTTTGTTTCTTGTTTTCTTTGATGACTTGGTTGTCTATTGATACGTATGTAATGTCAGTTTCTCCTCCTGCCAAAAATCCAGTCACATGAAACAATGAAGAGTCATTCTAAAGCTAGCTAACACTGACAGAGAAAACAATGAGAAACCAGACATAGTGATTTTATTTGCTGAGGAAAATTGGTTCACACTAAAAACCATGCAAAAATTTTCAATTTTGCACTGGTGGAGCAATTTGCTAAATGGAAATATTCATCAGAAACACTCTGCTATTTTACAAATAAAATAAAACATCTAAAATAATTTAAATACTATCAGTTTTGTAATAAACTTATTTTAAGATTCAGTTTCACCTGAAAACAAACATATTATTTGCTTTTTTCTAGTTAATTTAATTGTTTTATTTAACTAATTCTTATATTATCTGAATAACTGTTGTAAAGTTTTTTATATAATGTGAAAATGAACTTTAGTTAAAAAATTATGAATTTGTTTCAAACTCTTCTGATATATTTATTAATGAGAAAAAAATGTATTAGTTTAATTAATGCATTTTAAAAATATATTGTTCAATTAATGCATGGTCAACTCTATTATCTTAAATCTATCTTATAAAACAGAATTTCTCAAACAAGAGTCAACAGATCAATTGCAGTGTGTCTGAAATATTTAGAAGACAGCTAGTAATGTGTGTTTATTTTCCTAAAAATATACTTATAAAATCAAGCATTTCATTATAGAATATTATTTACCTTTTATACGATTAGCATGTATACTAGTGTGAGAATTGCCAGTGACGCAATTCACATTTCTCCAAGATGGTTTAAGATAGGAGACTGAGAGATTGAAAAATCTCTGTCTTCAAAATTTTGGGAGTATCAAGAGAACAATCAAAGAACTGAGAGAACTTTAGGAGGGAACACACTGAAAACTCAGGGAGAGAACCCAAAAAGTTTGGTGTTCTTGAGTTTTATAGTCCGAATCTCTTCCAATGAGGAGTTATTAAGACACACCATGTGATGGACACCAGGGGTGAGTCGTGCTGCCACAAGATGTGTCAACAACTTTTAAGATAATTAGTGTCATTTGTGGGAAATGAGCTAATCTCAGCCAAACAAAAAGGACGTTCCTTTTTCCTCATTAACTAAACTCAAAAGTAGAGTAGAATTTAATGATCATTTTGAACAAGCAAATTCTCAATGTCTTTTAATAATTAAAACAAAATTAAATAAATCTCTTTTAAATTGGATAAAGCATGTCAGATGGCTTCCAAGTTCTCAAACTAGCATGCTAATATAAAGGGTTATTCATAAACTACATAACAGATACTATATTTTTGATGAGACCATGCCTCTCTAAAATTGCCCTGCTGTCAACAGCTGCACACCTTAGAGATATGAAGGAGTACATGTCAGGAGTTGCAATTTGGCAGAGTATTTGGTGTCCAAATCATGTGCACATAAAATAAACCAGATTTGTAGGTAGTCAGGGGACCGAAAACCAGGTCAAAATAAAAACGAAATGCTGAGACTGTTTCTACAAACAGTGCAATTGTGACTGTACAGTGATGATTTTGAGCAGAATTCCATGAATTCCAGAAGGAGCCATCTGTATGCAACAACCTGAAATGATATGCAAAATTCCAGGATGAAGGCTGTAAGTGCACTGCTCCTCATCCCAAATGTCCAGGACCAAGTGAACTCATGTGACTATGAAGATTTGTTAAGTACACTGTCTTTGTGCTCCTATTACTTCCTAAACTCCAAGAACTATGGGACCATATTAATGTAGCTGCAGCATTGGTTGATCATAATATGATGACATGGTGTTTAGAAAGAAATAGCTTATTGACTAGATATGTGCTGCATCAGCAAAGGAGAACACATTGAAAATTTGTGACTCAATAAACTTGAAGAGTTTANAAATGTACAAACAAATAAAAACACAGCAAAGTGGGTACTTGCAGCTAGTTATTTATAATATACAACATATATTGATATACCTAATATTAAATAAAAACCAACATTGAAATTAATTGTTTCTTAAAAAGATTTGTGATAAATTTATGGAATGAACTTAAATTGAGGGATTTAGAAACTAGAAATAAAACTGACCTTAGAACTGTACTTATGACAGAATGGAATAAAATTAGCCCTGAATATACTGCAAAACTGGTTCAGTTGATGCCAAAGAGATTAAAGACTGTACTACATTCTAAAGGAGAAATAACTAAATATTAAATTACTAAATTCTCTATTTTTGATAACTTTTTTATTTGTTCAAATACTAAATTGCAACACAAAACTTGTAGAAATAAATCTCAATTTCAATTTTTTAAAATAAGTTGTTATAAAGTAAAAATTAAAACTGTATTCATTTTTATAACCTGTTCATTCTTTTTGTGTGACAAATAAAAAATAAATAAATTCAACTTTATTTCTTTCATTTTTTTTTTTTTTTTTTTATATATCAAATATGTCTGTTTGAATATTCAATGGAGTAATACATATACACAACATTTAAATTACTTTTTAACAAATTTAAATTCTACATTATAACAAATTTTTGATTAAAAAAAACCATTTAACAGAATTAAAGTTTAGATTGTCTTTATATCTAATAACCGTTCATAAATGCAATTATTATTGTAATTTCCATGGAGTTATTATATTTTAAACAAAAATTCAAAGGTAAATAATTACTATACGATAAAAATATTTAGTGTTTATAATTTAAAACAAAGTTCAGTTTATTCAGAACAAAAATTATGAATACTGTAATAACCAATAGTCTCAAATGGTCTTTCTTCAATATACGTACAAGAAATTTTTTAAAAATTTTGATAGAGATAAATTACTGTTCTAAGACAATGCTTTAAAAAATATTCTGCATCAATATTAAGAAAATTGATAAAATTTCTGAAAGCTGATTGTATATGAACTTTTTACACAAAACTGAATGTGAATTACTATCATATTACAATAATTCACTTTTACTTACCATTTATGGTCAATAGTTTAAATCTCACTTATATGTGAGAGTTAAACTATTGACCATTAATGGCATCAATGTCTTGATTGTCTAGAAAGGAAAGTTATAATATGTTCCCCAAAGATTTTAATAAAACTGTATAAAGGTCTTGGTATGAATCTATACTGAGCAAAGGGAGAAAGAGCATGCTTCTCAAACATTTTCAAAAAAATAACAAGAGACTTAAAAGTTTTGTGAAACTTTTCTGTGAAGACCACATGACTTGCTATACATGCCTAATTTATATTTGAGATTGCTGGTTCATGTTTTAATAGTGAATTTCTTTTTCAAATCAATGTGATTTTTATTTAAAACTGTAAATCACATGGATTTATTCATTTTATCTATTTTATATTAAAAACAGGCACTTTCTTTCTTGGAAAAAGATTTTCAGTTAAAAATAAATTTAAAGATTCTTACATTTGTGGATTAAGATTATTATGAATAATTTGACTTTTTAAGCACATACAACTAGCTTCCAATATCACATTGATTGTTATAACTAATAACTTTTTTAAGTTATTTAATTGCTTAAAAACTTATAAGATGCTCAAGATTTTTTCAACTTCAAAACATTTGAGATGCAAACTTTTCCCTTCTGCTAATATAGGTTTATACTAAGGCTTATTCACATATACAGTTTTATTGACATTTCTGAGAATCGTGTCGTAATAATCTTACAAGATGAGGTTATGAGAAGTTTATTTTTATTTTATCAATTGTTTTTAAGTCTATAAAGTTTTTTAAAAACAAATACAATTCATGTCTTAAGTAAAATAATTTATTCTTACCTCATTAAAAATATTAAATTTATGTTTTAAATAAAATACATAGAAGTTTAACCTACAAAATATAAATTTATTTCAAGANCCATCTGTCATGAGATTTTTTTTATTAAAATTTTTTATATTGTTATTATTTTAAGAAGACAAAAGTGCAGAAGGAGTTTTAAAAACATTATACTAAAACTTTCAAAGAAATATTCATGAACTATTTTGCTATTGTTACATCAATGATTGAATATATTTTCAGTAATTTACATTAATTATAATTGAAGTACTGAATTTTATAAATATTAGAGCATCTAAAACAATCATTTATACATAAGACTGTTCTACAATATTTATATAATATGAATATGCAATTTCTTACAAAAAACTGGTAGCATCAATATCTAATATTTAAGAATACTGATTATTCAATAAAAAATTAACTATTAATATAAACACACAAAATACTTACTTGTAGATTGACGATTCTGTCTTGAAGTTCTTTAATAAGTTCTAATTTTTCTTGTAATTCTGGATTATTTTCAAAAGCTTCATTGAGTGAATTAATTATCATTCTACAAACAATTTTTGAAAAGTGTAATAAGCATTGTCAAATATAATTGCATTTGTTTAATAACATCTTATAATAGTTATAGACTACTGTTAAACTATATTAATTAACTTTTACGCTAAATTTTATTTTTCAAATTTAAAAAATTACTGGAATAATTCCAACAAGCAGTAATTTTTCAAATTCAAAAGAATAATGTCAAAGAATAACATTCACTGTAACTTCATAACATTCAACAAAACAATTCAAATTATATATTACTAATTAATCGTTATTTATCACAGTCAAACCCCATTATATCTTTTTAAAAGAAACTGGGAAAAGTATTGTACAAATGAGGAAAACATACAATTGAAACTACTCTCAACTTTCTTTCAGTGAATATACATACTCATCATAAAATTATGGTGCAGCACAAATTAACACTATACAACTGAACTTGTATGTGTAATTCTTAACAAAGAAGATTCAATTCACTATGTATAATACATTTGAACAATGTCTAAAAGAAAAAGTAAAACAGTAAAATTAAGTCATATACAATACTTTTTAAAAGATGATCAAGTTTTGTTTGTTTCTTGTTTTCTTTGATGACTTGGTTGTCTATTGATACGTATGTAATGTCAGTTTCTCCTCCTGCCAAAAATCCAGTCACATGAAACAATGAAGAGTCATTCTAAAGCTAGCTAACACTGACAGAGAAAACAATGAGAAACCAGACATAGTGATTTTATTTGCTGAGGAAAATTGGTTCACACTAAAAACCATGCAAAAATTTTCAATTTTGCACTGGTGGAGCAATTTGCTAAATGGAAATATTCATCAGAAACACTCTGCTATTTTACAAATAAAATAAAACATCTAAAATAATTTAAATACTATCAGTTTTGTAATAAACTTATTTTAAGATTCAGTTTCACCTGAAAACAAACATATTATTTGCTTTTTTCTAGTTAATTTAATTGTTTTATTTAACTAATTCTTATATTATCTGAATAACTGTTGTAAAGTTTTTTATATAATGTGAAAATGAACTTTAGTTAAAAAATTATGAATTTGTTTCAAACTCTTCTGATATATTTATTAACGAGAAAAAAATGTATTAGTTTAATTAATGCATTTTAAAAATATATTGTTCAATTAATGCATGGTTAACTCTATTATCTTAAATCTATCTTATAAAACAGAATTTCTCAAACAAGAGTCAACAGACCAATTGCAGTGTGTCTGAAATATTTAGAAGACAGCTAGTAATGTGTGTTTATTTTCCTAAAAATATACTTATAAAATCAAGCATTTCATTATAGAATATTATTTACCTTTTATACGATTAGCATGTATACTAGTGTGAGAATTGCCAGTGAGGCAATTCACATTTCTCCAAAATGGTTTAAGATAGGAGACTGAGAGATTGAAAAATCTCTGTCTTCAAAATTTTGGGAGTATCAAGAGAACAATCAAAGAACTGAGAGAACTTTAGGAGGGAACACACTGAAAACTCAGGGAGAGAACCCAAAAAGTTTGGTGTTCTTGAGTTTTATAGTCCGAATCTCTTCCAATGAGGAGTTATTAAGACACACCATGTGATGGACACCAGGGGTGAGTCGTGCTGCCACAAGATGTGTCAACAACTTTTAAGATAATTAGTGTCATTTGTGGGAAATGAGCTAATCTCAGCCAAACAAAAAGGACGTTCCTTTTTCCTCATTAACTAAACTCAAAAGTAGAGTAGAATTTAATGATCATTTTGAACAAGCAAATTCTCAATGTCTTTTAATAATTAAAACAAAATTAAATAAATCTCTTTTAAATTGGATAAAGCATGTCAGATGGCTTCCAAGTTCTCAAACTAGCATGCTAATATAAAGGGTTATTCATAAACTACATAACAGATACTATATTTTTGATGAGACCATGCCTCTCTAAAATTGCCCTGCTGTCAACGGCTGCACACCTTAGAGATATGAAGGAGTACATGTCAGGAGTTGCAATTTGGCAGAGTATTTGGTGTCCAAATCATGTGCACATAAAATAAACCAGATTTGTAGGTAGTCAGGGGACCGAAAACCAGGTCAAAATAAAAACGAAATGCTGAGACTGTTTCTACAAACAGTGCAATTGTGACTGTACAGTGATGATTTTGAGCAGAATTCCATGAATTCCAGAAGGAGCCATCTGTATGCAACAACCTGAAATGATATGCAAAATTCCAGGATGAAGGCTGTAAGTGCACTGCTCCTCATCCCAAATGTCCAGGACCAAGTGAACTCATGTGACTATGAAGATTTGTTAAGTACACTGTCTTTGTGCTCCTATTACTTCCTAAACTCCAAGAACTATGGGACCATATTAATGTAGCTGCAGCATTGGTTGATCATAATATGATGACATGGTGTTTAGAAAGAAATAGCTTATTGACTAGATATGTGCTGCATCAGCAAAGGAGAACACATTGAAAATTTGTGACTCAATAAACTTGAAGAGTTTATCTTTATTTCAATGTTAAAAAATATAGTATCTGTTGTGTAGCTTATGAATAATAAATTTTGAAAATATTTTATGAACTTATGAATAACCTTGTATATATTAGTATAATTATATAATGTATATTTTTATATAAATAATGCATAATAAGTAAATAGAAAATGTGATTTTATAGTAAATTTCACATTTCAGTGTTTCATAACTAGCATTGTAACTTCTTTATAACAGAAGTTACAATGGTAATTATATATAGTAGTATTTTTTGTGTTACTAATTATAAAATAAGAAAATTACTATCAATACCTTATNTTCCATGTGTTTATATTATTGCATCATAAGATCACATTGTAGCCATACTTTCATTCAATAACTGTCAACTTTTAAACCTGGGAGCTAAACATCTGTTAAGTTCTCAGGCTTAATAAAGACGCTTTCTCAGCACCTTTCGACCTAATATCTCGATTTCAACAATACAACCTTAGGACAGAACAACAAAGAGCAGTCATCACCAGTTCCTTGAGCAGACCACTCAAGTTTTCCCTGTGCTAAAATATTTGGATATTTCCTTGCCTTTGGACACCTCCTCACCTAATAACTAGTTACCTAAGAACTGTGGAAATAAGAACTGTCTTCTTTTGTGTCTGACTGACGTGCAGAAGATCAAGATTTCATACAAGGTATTTATCGCCACTCGAAACTTATGTAAACTCTCTCTCTCTCGAGAACCGCAGAAGTGTAACAGAAATCTTAAATCTAATTTAATGTCTATTTTATATCTATTGTAGCAAAGATTCCTAAAAACTAGCCTAGTTAAAATCAATATATTTTATATCCTGTATGGCCTATAGTTATCAATTAATTAATTAAACCGTTGTTACGTTAAAGCGTCTCTGAGTAAGTCACTTCCGGTGCACTGTCTCTCCTTCCATCCCATCCGTTCGCTCACACACGCGACCACTCACACGCCCAAACGAAACGGTTTCTGTATCTAGCTGTGAAGACACAGTGGTGTCAGTCCTGACGAAACTGTCATTGTGATCTTCGCCGATGCAATGTCGACCCTTCGGTCACGTGGTGCCGAAGTATAGGGAGGCCCTTTGGCATTGCCACACGGTATAATTATATAATGTATATTTTTATATAAATAATGCATAATAAGTAAATAGAAAATTTGATTTTATAGTAAATTTCACATTTCAGTGTTTCATAACTTCTTGTGAGGATTCGAATCCAGACTTTCCATGTGTTTATATTATTGCATCATAAGATCACATTGTAGCCATACTTTCATTCAATAACTGTCAACTTTTAAACCTGGGAGCTAAACATCTGTTAAGTTCTCAGGCTTAATAAAGACGCTTTCTCAGCACCTTTCGACCTAATATCTCGATTTCAACAATACAACCTTAGGACAGAACAACAAAGAGCAGTCATCACCAGTTCCTTGAGCAGACCACTCAAGTTTTCCCTGTGCTAAAATATTTGGATATTTCCTTGCCTTTGGACACCTCCTCACCTAATAACTAGTTACCTAAGAACTGTGGAAATAAGAACTGTCTTCTTTTGTGTCTGACTGACGTGCAGAAGATCAAGATTTCATACAAGGTATTTATCGCCACTCGAAACTTATGTAAACTCTCTCTCTCTCGAGAACCGCGGAAGTGTAACAGAAATCTTAAATCTAATTTAATGTCTATTTTATATCTATTGTAGCAAAGATTCCTAAAAACTAGCCTAGTTAAAATCAATATATTTTATATCCTGTATGGCCTATAGTTATCAATTAATTAATTAAACCGTTGTTACGTTAAAGCGTCTCTGAGTAAGTCACTTCCGGTGCACTGTCTCTCCTTCCATCCCATCCGTTCGCTCACACACGCGACCACTCACACGCCCAAACGAAACGGTTTCTGTATCTAGCTGTGAAGACACAGTGGTGTCAGTCCTGACGAAACTGTCATTGTGATCTTCGCCGATGCAATGTCGACCCTTCGGTCACGTGGTGCCGAAGTATAGGGAGGCCCTTTGGCATTGCCACACGGTATAATTATATAATGTATATTTTTATATAAATAATGCATAATAAGTAAATAGAAAATTTGATTTTATAGTAAATTTCACATTTCAGTGTTTCATAACTAGCATTGTAACTTCTTTATAACAGAAGTTACAATGGTAATTATATATAGTAGTATTTTTTGTGTTACTAATTATAAAATAAGAAAATTACTATCAATACCTTATTTTATCTTTTATTTCTTCTAATCTTTGAAGTAGTTTATCTTTAGTCATTTCAGCCTAAAACAAAAGAAAAATATGTTATATACATTATTAAATTTCAATTTAATACTTAAAAATAATCTTTCATACCAATAAAGCTTTTTCACAAAGTACGGTAGTTTGATCTAATGCACTTTGTAATTCTTTTGCTAATCGTCTATTTTCTTCTTCCAATTTCTTGTTCTGATCTAACAGAATTCTGAAGTTTTTCTTTTTAGAAGACTCTTCTAAACAATCTATTCCATTGGCTGTATTGGCTTGTAATAATTGTAACTGGAGCTGTTGAACCTATGAAATACATTTTTAAGCATTTAAATGCAACTATTTTATTAAATAAAATGTGAATTTTATTCATATAAATTAAAATACTGTAATATTTTCATAATTTTATGAATGCTAATTCACAATACATTTGATATGTTTAAATATTATCTTAAAATTTGATATAGTAAAAGTATCATCATTACCATAATATAAATAAAATCCAGCAACAAATTGCATAATGTTTCTGGCAAAATCATTTAAAATTGTGTTGGCACCATCTGTTATGATATTTTATTAAAAAACTTATATTATTATTATTATTATTACAGTAGAGCCTCGAAAACTCTGCCTAATGTGGACCGAAGGGTGGCCGAGTTGTGAAAATGCCAGGTTATCGGGAATGGGGTTAAAAAATGATAAGTATGCGTGTTTCCTCAGAAAATATTGTACTGTACTTGTATGTATTGTTTGCTTGAGAATACAACAGAGAATAAACTGCCCAAATACCCTTAAACAAAGGAAAAGTACGTCCTTTATGAAGGCATAGAGCCTTTACTACATGAAAATGAAAATTAAT
>NW_019384444.1:812802-919516 GCF_000671375.1 Centruroides sculpturatus | reverse complement strand
AAAAACGCAAAAACCCGCATCTAAAATAGTATAATAGAAGCCAAGTTTTTCACAGTAAGCCTTAATCCTGTCTCTCTCCCCCGCGGGGGGAATATCGAAAAATCCCTTCTTAGTGTACATTCTGTTGACGTACTCTATTAAAACGCAATCAAAAACGGAAAAAACCGCATCTAAAATAGTATAAATAGAAGCAGAGTTCTTTACGGTAACCTTCCCCGTAACGCTTACCGTAAAGAACTGTCCATCCCCCATGTTTAATGGAATAATATACAGCCTATGTCCACCCTAACGTTCCATTCTAAATATTGGTGAAAGAATTTTTGAAATCGGATGAGTAGTTTCGGAGATTACCTGCTGCATACAAACTAACATACATACATTACATGGCATTATAATGGCCATGGATGGTCATAACATAAGCTTATATATACTGAAAGAAGAGATCGGACCAGATGTCCGTGTAGTGTAATTGGCAATGCATCTGCACAATAAGCAGGAGTTGCGGGTTCAAGTCCCACTCTGGGCTGATTCTTTTCTTCCAGTTAGTTCTAAATTTATTTAAAATTATTTAATTAAAATTATAATTATTAAATTTAGCATGAGATAGCACCTAATGCCTAACTCTAATACCAAATTATCTTAAAATTATTATAGCCACTTCTAGCCCATTAATTTGGCTTTGGTTGCTTTAATGTTTATCGGGTTAGCTGATGTTTGTTTATATATATGTAAATTTATACATTGATAAGTGAAAGATTTTTGGCATATTTATTAGTTCTCATTTGAAAATTCTGAAAATTAATGAAATCATGAACAAATCTATTAGCATAATACATATATAAATTTTTCTCTCATTACATATAAATATATTTTCCTAACATGCTAATTTTATAGTAATAAGTCAGCAAGTCCTAAAATTCAGCTGACAAGTAAAATATTGATTTTTTCTAATTGAAAACTTAACAAAAATTTTCAAGCTCTTATAATTAGAATTAAATGAATATTGTAATTATATTTTCATATGTTGTTAGAATTTTATTACACTTTTCACTTATTTTAAAATTTAAATAAGATTCTTTCAAAATAAATTATGCTTACCTTGCAATAATCTTGTTAACTTTGAATCTCTATAAGGGATATGAGAGCTTTCATTGCAAAGGGAGCTGATAACATTTCCAAGAGCTAATAAGCCTCTGTTAATATTGATTCCTAATTGATATTATAAAATAGGTAATTTAATATAAAACACTTATTGGAAAGCAAATAAATATCTATTACCTTCTTTTAGTCTCTCTCCTTGAGCACCTGTCTTCTTGGCTCTCTCAGAACCAGCCAGATCAACAAAATGAAATTTAGCATAAATAATATCATCTGTATCATTATTACACTGTTCTAAAGTTATTGTAAATATAGCATGGGACCTAGATGAATTAAAATTCATAGCAGTAGCTGCTGTAGTTCTAGTTAATGTTCCTGTTTCTAATAGTTGCATTGTTTCTTCCAATGAAGATGCTATTGTTTCAGTTAAACCTACAATCTAAAATTTACATTATAAGAAAATTTATTTTTATGTCACTTCAAAATTTGTTTCTTAAAAGAAGTAATATCTTTTTTTGGAAGTCGTACAATGAAAAGTCCGAAAATTTTGTCTTNCAGAAAAATACTTTGAGGCATAAAGCTGTCTTTATCATGAAAATTAATTAACTAAGGATTTTTTTTGCCCTGCCAGGGTGTGGCCGAGTTATCCGGAGTGCTGGGTTATCGAGTGCCGAGTTTGAGGCTCTACTGTATTATTATAAAATGGCAAAAGTCTTAATTTTGAGGATAGAGATAAATTTTATTAAAAATTGCAAATGCTAATAATGAATAAAATTTTCATTAAGTCCAACCCCACTTGAGACATGGCACATAACACCACTTTATCTCCTCACCCCTCAATCTTTAACCACCAAATTTAATAGCATCAATCCCCCTAATATACAAACTTCCCTGNTTCTGCATCAATATTAAGAAAATTGATAAAATTTCTGAAAGCTGATTGTATATGAACTTTTTACACAAAACTGAATGTGAATTACTATCATATTACAATAATTCACTTTTACTTACCATTTATGGTCAATAGTTTAAATCTCACTTATATGTGAGAGTTAAACTATTGACCATTAATGGCATCAATGTCTTGATTGTCTAGAAAGGAAAGTTATAATATGTTCCCCAAAGATTTTAATAAAACTGTATAAAGGTCTTGGTATGAATCTATACTGAGCAAAGGGAGAAAGAGCATGCTTCTCAAACATTTTCAAAAAAATAACAAGAGACTTAAAAGTTTTGTGAAACTTTTCTGTGAAGACCACATGACTTGCTATACATGCCTAATTTATATTTGAGATTGCTGGTTCATGTTTTAATAGTGAATTTCTTTTTCAAATCAATGTGATTTTTATTTAAAACTGTAAATCACATGGATTTATTCATTTTATCTATTTTATATTAAAAACAGGCACTTTCTTTCTTGGAAAAAGATTTTCAGTTAAAAATAAATTTAAAGATTCTTACATTTGTGGATTAAGATTATTATGAATAATTTGACTTTTTAAGCACATACAACTAGCTTCCAATATCACATTGATTGTTATAACTAATAACTTTTTTAAGTTATTTAATTGCTTAAAAACTTATAAGATGCTCAAGATTTTTTCAACTTCAAAACATTTGAGATGCAAACTTTTCCCTTCTGCTAATATAGGTTTATACTAAGGCTTATTCACATATACAGTTTTATTGACATTTCTGAGAATCGTGTCGTAATAATCTTACAAGATGAGGTTATGAGAAGTTTATTTTTATTTTATCAATTGTTTTTAAGTCTATAAAGTTTTTTAAAAACAAATACAATTCATGTCTTAAGTAAAATAATTTATTCTTACCTCATTAAAAATATTAAATTTATGTTTTAAATAAAATACATAGAAGTTTAACCTACAAAATATAAATTTATTTCAAGAATTATTTTAATCTTACCAATTGTTTTAGATGAGCTATTTCGGCACCATGAGAATCTATATTAATAATTGGTTTATTTTTTATTTTTCGTGCTCGATCAGCATATCTCAATGTATTAACTGTTTCATCTAAATTGAAATCAGCTGGACTTACACATGCTATCATGATAGTATGGCTATTACCACCAAGAGAATCTGTTTATAAAAAAATTAATTTATAAAAGTAAAGTAATATATATTTGTTAATTGTTGCTTATTTTAATAAAAAATTAATCTGATAATAGAAATGAATAAAATAATAACAGAAATAATCAGACAGAAGAGCAACTTGAAAATTATAGGGAAACACATCGAATCAGAGAAAGATTATGTAGAGAAAGATAAACAGTCTTTTATGTAAAAAAAAAAACTATATTACATATAAATGTACAAACAAATAAAAACACAGCAAAGTGGGTACTTGCAGCTAGTTATTTATAATATACAACATATATTGATATACCTAATATTAAATAAAAACCAACATTGAAATTAATTGTTTCTTAAAAAGATTTGTGATAAATTTATGGAATGAACTTAAATTGAGGGATTTAGAAACTAGAAATAAAACTGACCTTAGAACTGTACTTATGACAGAATGGAATAAAATTAGCCCTGAATATACTGCAAAACTGGTTCAGTTGATGCCAAAGAGATTAAAGACTGTACTACATTCTAAAGGAGAAATAACTAAATATTAAATTACTAAATTCTCTATTTTTGATAACTTTTTTATTTGTTCAAATACTAAATTGCAACACAAAACTTGTAGAAATAAATCTCAATTTCAATTTTTTAAAATAAGTTGTTATAAAGTAAAAATTAAAACTGTATTCATTTTTATAAAATTTGTGTAACAGTTAAATTATGTTTTTATGTTTACGCCTTCTTTTTACCGCTGTGAAAAATGCAATAATAATAAAATGTATATGTTGTAAAATTGGAAAACATTTATTGGTTGGAACAAAACGCAGATAAAACCATTCCTTTTCCGGTGCTAAATAAATGTTTCAGTGTGGTGTTATGTAAGATGACAAAGCGGATGTAAGTACTGTAAAATTATTTGATATGGGAAGAAATATTGTTCTTTTTTAACACAATACTTTTTAAAATTTTACAATATTTTCACTTTTGTTCCCCGCAGTGATCACAGAAATTAATCATGAAAACATTTTAAGCTATAAAAATATCATTCAGTAAAAGAAACAAAGTAATAAAGACGTATATATAAATCCAAAAGCTTTTCCTTTCACAGTCTCACAACAATTTCAAGGTGTTGGGTGTAAGCTCTTCTCTTAAAAAACAACTAAGGTAAATTTTATCGTCTTTGAAAATTTCAACTTAATAATGTGTCTTACTATCCTGAATTCCATTGTGCTGTGAGACACAACCAAAAATATTTTGGANATGTCTTAAGTAAAATAATTTATTCTTACCTCATTAAAAATATTAAATTTATGTTTTAAATAAAATACATAGAAGTTTAACCTACAAAATATAAATTTATTTCAAGAATTATTTTAATCTTACCAATTGTTTTAGATGAGCTATTTCGGCACCATGAGAATCTATATTAATAATTGGTTTATTTTTTATTTTTCGTGCTCGATCAGCATATCTCAATGTATTAACTGTTTCATCTAAATTGAAATCAGCTGGACTTACACATGCTATCATGATAGTATGGCTATTACCACCAAGAGAATCTGTTTATAAAAAAATTAATTTATAAAAGTAAAGTAATATATATTTGTTAATTGTTGCTTATTTTAATAAAAAATTAATCTGATAATAGAAATGAATAAAATAATATTAATAAATATAAGGATAAAAAATTTTAATTATTAATTCAATAAATGCTTAAAACAAAACAAATCAGAATGTTTCTGGGTATTGTGTTTAGAAATCTTAAATTCATTTCTACAAATGTTTAAAGTATCACTACTTTGTCACTATTAATAATTGTCTTAAGGACTAGATAAACTTCATTAAAATAAGATTGATATTTTTTGCTAAATAAACAATCTATTGATTCTCTGATGGACTTGAACTAAAGAAATATGTTTTTACCTTCAAGTTTGCAATATATTACAGTGGAGTATCAATTATTTGAAAGATCGACTTCTGAAATGAATACACACTGAAGATTTTATATAGCAATAATTGTTGGAAATATTCTGTTGACTCAGTATTGAGCTATCTTGTTAACAACATTAATGTAAAACAAAGCAAAATAAATAAGTTCTTTTAAAACTAAAATAACTTTTTAAGAACTTTAAGAATTTAATATTAAGTTCCATATCTAACATATGAATTATAAAAGATCTCAAACAGCCTGAGCGATTCAATGAAAATTTTAGAATGTTAGTGTATGTTTTCAATCATTTGGAAACTTTTAATCTAATTATAAACTTAATTTAAACATACATTTTAATAAATGAGGATTCATATTATCATCGTTGAATGTGATATGAAATGTTCTAAACACTAATATTTTGTTTATCATAATGATACAAAAAATAATGGTGTCTTTAAAGTTGTACAATTAATACTATAACACTCAGCTGGCCATCACTCATCACTCTACTTAGTGTACATTCTGTTGATGTACCCTATTAAAATGCAATCAAAAACGCAAAAACCCGTATCTAAAATAGTATAATAGAAGCCAAGTTTTTCACAGTAAGCCTTAATCCTGTCTCTCTCCCCCGCGGGGGGAATATCGAAAAATCCCTTCTTAGTGTACATTCTGTTGACGTACTCTATTAAAACGCAATCAAAAACGGAAAAAACCGCATCTAAAATAGTATAAATAGAAGCAGAGTTCTTTACGGTAACCTTCCCCGTAACGCTTACCGTAAAGAACTGTCCATCCCCCATGTTTAATGGAATAATATACAGCCTATGTCCACCCTAACGTTCCATTCTAAATATTGGTGAAAGAATTTTTGAAATCGGATGAGTAGTTTCGGAGATTACCTGCTGCATACAAACTAACATACATACATTACATGGCATTATAATGGCCATGGATGGTCATAACATAAGCTTATATATACTGAAAGAAGAGATCGGACCAGATGTCCGTGTAGTGTAATTGGCAATGCATCTGCACAATAAGCAGGAGTTGCGGGTTCAAGTCCCACTCTGGGCTGATTCTTTTCTTCCAGTTAGTTCTAAATTTATTTAAAATTATTTAATTAAAATTATAATTATTAAATTTAGCATGAGATAGCACCTAATGCCTAACTCTAATACCAAATTATCTTAAAATTATTATAGCCACTTCTAGCCCATTAATTTGGCTTTGGTTGCTTTAATGTTTATCGGGTTAGCTGATGTTTGTTTATATATATGTAAATTTATACATTGATAAGTGAAAGATTTTTGGCATATTTATTAGTTCTCATTTGAAAATTCTGAAAATTAATGAAATCATGAACAAATCTATTAGCATAATACATATATAAATTTTTCTCTCATTACATATAAATATATTTTCCTAACATGCTAATTTTATAGTAATAAGTCAGCAAGTCCTAAAATTCAGCTGACAAGTAAAATATTGATTTTTTCTAATTGAAAACTTAACAAAAATTTTCAAGCTCTTATAATTAGAATTAAATGAATATTGTAATTATATTTTCATATGTTGTTAGAATTTTATTACACTTTTCACTTATTTTAAAATTTAAATAAGATTCTTTCAAAATAAATTATGCTTACCTTGCAATAATCTTGTTAACTTTGAATCTCTATAAGGGATATGAGAGCTTTCATTGCAAAGGGAGCTGATAACATTTCCAAGAGCTAATAAGCCTCTGTTAATATTGATTCCTAATTGATATTATAAAATAGGTAATTTAATATAAAACACTTATTGGAAAGCAAATAAATATCTATTACCTTCTTTTAGTCTCTCTCCTTGAGCACCTGTCTTCTTGGCTCTCTCAGAACCAGCCAGATCAACAAAATGAAATTTAGCATAAATAATATCATCTGTATCATTATTACACTGTTCTAAAGTTATTGTAAATATAGCATGGGACCTAGATGAATTAAAATTCATAGCAGTAGCTGCTGTAGTTCTAGTTAATGTTCCTGTTTCTAATAGTTGCATTGTTTCTTCCAATGAAGATGCTATTGTTTCAGTTAAACCTACAATCTAAAATTTACATTATAAGAAAATTTATTTTTAATTTCAATTAATTAAAAAAAAAAACTTTTGGTACAATATTTATACAAATCAAAATTTGCATGTAAGATACTAATTCTTGTTAAAACATCAAGATTAGTATGTCTTACTCAGAACTAACTAATATTTCTGTACTTTGTTTTTCAATTATTTGATTTTCAAATAGTTTTTTTTTATTTAGTATATTTATTTATAATAAATATAACATTTCTTCAAAAATATTCAATTACATATTTAAATTTCAACATCCACTTTTATGTTACAAAAATCAATGTTTTATTTCTACATTAAAATTTTTTTCAAGTTCTTAGTCTATTGAAAAAAAATAAAATAAATAAAAAATAAAATACAGAAATAAAAACAATTTTACTCATAACTGAATCCTAAAACTTTACAATCTTAAATTCTGCAATTTTAGTGGACAAAGTTTTTCTCATATCAAAGATACTATATAAAAGCTTTTATAAATCAAATAAATTCATCATAAAGCATATCATTGATATTTTTCAAAATAAATATTTATACAAAATAATTAATCAAAACTAATTATTAAAGTGATTAATTATCAAAATGTAATAGAATACTTAATATATTTTAAACTTACTCTTATGCTACCATCAAAATTTTCCCTAACAGTTATACTATCTTTATCTTTGTTATTATTTAACAGATCAAAAATTTCTTCTTTGTAAATCTGAAATAAAATAGATATTTCAGTTAAAATAAGTTATAGAATACAATTAAAAAAAGTTAAGTATTTAACATTTTAATAAAGCTTTTTAAATTCTACTCATTCTATATAATATACTTTTATAGGTTTCAGCCCATTTCATCACTTGCACAAATTTAGACAAATAGATTATCAACAAATATACAAAAGCATCTAAATTTAAGGTGATTCTTTTTTAGATTAAGAGCATCTTATTTTATAAACATTTAAATATCACTTTTTTATATTTATAGATAAACTTCATATTATTTTGGTGAAAATATTGGATAAATATAAATAAAAATTATCAACCAAGAAATATTTAAAAATAAACATGGAAATAATATATTCACAAATACATGTATATAACCTATGTGAAAATACAATTAAAATGTATTTACTGTAATTTCCTGTGTGTAGACAACAAAAATTGCTATAACATAGCCTGCATCTACTTTCAAATTGATTTTAAAACAGATAACCCATGGGTTTCACACAAGAATTACAGTAATTTCTACCAGAGTAATAATTTTTTTTATGAAAACAGAATACTTTAAAAAACTTATAAGAGCATTACATAATTTTTGAATCAAATCAAAAAGTGACCATAATTTTATTAATCTTCTAAAAGGATGTGGTCATATGAATTCAAATTTATAACTGCCTGTTCCAAATGTGGATAATTTAATATTGGTCAGCCAATATTAGTTAAAAAATCTTTAAATGTTTTTATTTTTAATAAGAGGACAACAATAAAAAATCATTCTTACTGAAATGAACTTTTCTTTAGGCTTATTAAAAAAATAATAAATATTTTAAAATAATTATTTTTAATTTTTTACATAAAGTAATTGTGATGTATGTTTTGTGTTAGCACACTTTCCTGAAAATAGACTTAACACATAACAGAACGATCTCGAGAAAACAATTTGCAGAAAATTCTTTGTATTTATTTTACAATATACATTTTGAACATAACAGCTTCATCTAATTCTTAATACATGGATTCATTTTTAGGATTTATAGGCACATTTATATACATTGGTAATTTCATAATAAAAACCTAACAACAAATAATGGCACAACAAAACTTCACCAAATAGGAACATTTTAACCAAGACATAATTTTGAATGAAAATTTGTACAATTCAATATAATCTTCTTGTGAGGTTTTTATTATGAAACATGTAAAACGGCAAAACTATATTTGGAACAAGACTATGTCTTGGAGACTCACTACTAAGTGGAATCACTTTGATGCTCAAGGCGGGTCTCGTTCTCATTTTTCAATCTTCTTTGGTATCGCTGCTTTTGGGAGCGATTGTTCAAACTTTGCTGGCCATAACTACGAGGTCATCCACTGCACAAACAATATACAGTTTAACCCGATTATAATGTCATCAAATGTAATGACAACTCTAATATAATGTCAAATTTTTATCGGTTCCATGATTTTACTATACTAGATAATGTTAAAAAACCTACTTGTAATGACACCCTGTTTTAATGTCATATTTGAAGCACTCCCAAATTTACAAAATTAGATTACAAATTTTATTTAACATAGAAGAAACTACGTGTTCAATTCTAAGGTCATAGTTCACTTCTTAGAATAACTATGTATGATACTCTCCCCCACCTGACTTTGGTGGGGTGAGGTGGCTGTTTTGCCTGTTTGTAGAAGAGGGTCGCCATTTTGGATTTTATTTTGAGTCGATTCTCGGTCCCCTGACTACCTACGAGTCTGAATTTTTTTTATGCGCAAATGATTTGTGCACATAATACTCTGTGCCAAATATCAACTCTCAACATGTACTCCTTCATAACTCTATGCTGGTAATAAAAAATGGCAGTACGATTTTATAAACAAGACATAGTCTTGTCAATTACTAATGTATGTATATATATGCCTACAAATCCTAAAAATGGATCTATTTATTAAAACTGAAGAGGAACCTGTTATGTCCAAAAGTTATATTGTAAAATAAATACATAGAATTTTCTACAACTTGTGTCTCAAGATTATTTTGTTCCATATTTAATCCAGTGTGATAAGTCCATCTTTGGGAAAAATGTGCTAGTACAAAATATACAAAACAAGACAACAGATAAAAAGTGATCAGGAAAAGTAATTGGGAGTTAAATTTAAATCAAATTCAGTAATAATGTCTCATAATTTTACAATAACCATAATTAAAAGTTGTATTGATCCTAATTTTAATAAATTACAAAATTGGAAATTTATTGTTTTGTCTGTATTGATTAATATTGCTAAAGTAACTTTAACAACACACACAGTAACCCAATATACTTATAATGCCAAATTTTTTTTATTGGTTATTAGTCAGTCTTTATACAACCCAATAAAAATCCAGTAATCATTTGAAATTTTAGTAATATTTAATTTGTTTTGAATATAATTTTAAAAAATCTCACCTCTAAAAATGAAATTTTTACACTGCATTTAGCATCAGTGGTTTTATTGATGGTATTAAAAATATCTTTAACAGCACGTGGAATAATTCCTACATTTTCTTCACTTTCCAATGCAGAACTTGTACCCATTGTGTATGTTTTCCCTGAACCAGTTTGCCCATAAGCCAGAACAGTAACATTATAACCTAAAATAACAATTTTTAATCACTTATTTTAATTAGATAAATTATATCTAAATTATTTTATTTAAAAAAAAATACCTTTAAATAATTTATCTATTAATACTGATACAGATTTATCATATACATGTTGCTGTGAGACTTCTGGTGAAAAAACATAATCATAAGTAAAAGCTTTATCCACTCCGATGACAACTTGGGGTTCATTTGGAATAAATCGAATACATGACTGACATCCTTCAAGAATTTCTTTATTAATAAGAGGTCGGCAACGAAGGGCCACTTTTACTGGAATGACTTTATCTTCTTCAGGCATTACTGAAAAAACATTAAATATTAATAAATATTGCAATTGTTAAGACCAATAGAAAACTTACAATTCTTACAATAACAACAACTAGAGATACAATAACATTACTGGTAAACAGTTCACCAGTAATTGGGTTTAAAAGAAATGCATTGGTAAATATAACGGTAATTTGATCATTTTTGCCTATAAATTTGGTAAAAAAAATAGACATGTAATAATTTTTTGAAGCCAAATATTTATTTCTTTACAGATTCATATATATTTATATTTTTATACATATGTATATTAAAGATAGAAGAATCAAACATTTTATTTAAACCACAAAAGTAGCTTATATCCTTTATCTTTTAGATTATTACTTTACACTTTACAATTTTTAAAGTATCATATTACAGCATTATCTGAAGTTTGAAAATCTGCTTCTTAATCTGTAACACCTAGAGTGCAATAGCAATTTTAGTTGACAAAATTGGATACATTTATTTGAATGTGAGTGTTTGCACTGATTGCTTTTTAAACATGGTAACTAAAAATTTGCAACATGCTCTATTTTTTAGGCAATGAAACTTTTGCTTTTCAAAATAAGAAAATGGAATTCAATTGGCCAGAGCATTAAACAATTACTAGTGTATTCATTTTTTCCATTTTGAGTCAAAATTTAAAAATTACTGGTAATGTTTTGAAAATTTACCCTTTACCAATAATAAGTCAATAAATTTGAATCCTAACAACAATAATTCTCTTGTTAGTCACTTGTTGAAGTGAGAGTTTGCTATATAGTTCCAATGAACCATAAGCATAAGCCAGCAAACTTATGCTGGCATTGCTCTATAGGTCAGTAAGGTCACCTATTCCTGTAAGATCTATGAGGAGAAATAAGATAACCCACAAACAATGATTCAGAATTGGTGCCTGCTGAGCTGTGTTTGTTCCCTATGTCAGAGACGACTGATTTATAAACATCTGGCTTTAAGAATGTAAACATATCCACTTTTATAGATAGAAAATTGAAACGTTATTCATGGATTAGGCCAGGCATGGCTAACATACGGCCCGTGGGCCGGATCCAGCCTGTGTAATGAATTTATGTGACTCGTGATTAATCTTTCAATACTAGCTACTCAAGTACGAATAGCTCAATGAAAAATTCTGACACCTTAAAAAAAAAAGGTCAACTCCTCACTGTGCGTTTAGAGTTAACATAATGCTCCATTACAAATCTCTTAAGTACAGCATAGAATGTTAATAAAGCATGATAATGTGAAAAATGTATCTGTAATCTCTATGTACAATTTAGTCTCTACGGGGTGACACCACAATGAGATCTCAGACCACCTCAAAATCTTCCTAGGGCTGCCTCTGTTTCGGCCCGTGAAAAAATTTTCTTTCCAATTCGGCCCAGGGGCAAAAACTGTTGGCCACTCCTGGGTTAGGCAGAGAGACACATTCAAAAAATCTGCCACAATCTCACTTGGTAACCAGTTGCAAACATAGCACTGGTTGCCAAGTGAGACTCTGGCTATTGCATTACAAGCATAAAGGTATTCATTAACTCACATAAAACATGGATAACACTGATCTAGTCAAAGTGCTTCAGTAATAATCCAGTCAGTGACTACAAAAGCTGGGGAAACTATATGATTGGATAGAGAGGACTCAAGTGATGAATGAATTCATTCATCATACCATCTATACCAGGGGTGTCCAACCCACGGCCCAAGGCAAGCTCAAATGCGGCCCAATAAACGTGTAAACAAAATCGACAAATTTTTAATTTAATTTTATTTATTTATTTCAACGGCATAAACTCAATAAAAGAAGTTTCACGAAGCCGTAAACCTTTATACATATTTCATTTTTGAGTGGAAGGGAAATATTTTCAAATACTTGAAAAGTGTGAATGAGAAAGAAATACTAAATAAAGCTGGAGTTGACTCAAAAATATATAAACCCAAATTTGGGGAAAGGAGAGAAAGGCCAAAAGATAAAAAGTAGTGAGAAAGGTTAAATAGACTTTCTGTTAAGCAAATACGGACCTTTAATTTTCCAAGCTTCCTCACTTCTTTATCACTTGGGTTCTCACTTGGGTCTACAACCCTTTTCAGTCCCAACTCTAGCTTTATTTAGTATTCCTTCCAGCGTTGCATGATTTGGCTACTTTGCGCCAAAGTTGGCTACCCTTTTTTTAGTTTGGCGTAAAAAATATCATTTGGCGCATTGGCTACTTTTTGGGCTACATATAATTTATAAACACTGTATATAACTTGAATAAAAATGCACTTTAAAATTATGTTTTGTTATTTTTTTTTTATTAATTAGAGACCCAAATAATACAAATATTTGTGTTTTTCAAATAAATTTTTCTTTGTCTCCTTTATAATAAATGAATTTATCTATCTCTAAGTAAAAATTGAAAGTGTCTACAGAAGTAATTTTTTAAAATATCCTTTTTCATGATAAAGATTTAATACTTATTAATATTCTCTCTTGTGATTACTAAACCATCAAACGTATTTCTTCCAATTCTGCTTGGAAACTGACAGTCCAAATTATGAAATTTTCCACGATGTCCTACAAAAATTTACATTATTCAGTGTTTTGCCAAAATTTTGGTGCGCACTATAATCTAGACACATTAATCCTTAAATATTCTTGTATATTTAAGGATTGGGCCACAAGTATATATAATATACTTGTGGCCCAAAACTCCATGACATCTTCCAATGTGGCCCAGAGAAACAAAAAGGTTGAACACCCCTGATCTATACCATCATAAAACTACAAAGATACACGACAGCAAATAAATAAACATTATATGACAAATTCATATAAAAATATCCACATTTCAATGTTACAGAGCAGAGAAGAAAAGAATAATTATACACAACCACCTTATTCCACCAACAATGTTTGAACATATCAAACAAGTTGCAAAACAGTAATCAACACACTAAAACACTAGATCATAAGGAACTCCATGCAATACCTCACAACAATCAATCACTCATGATAATGTATACAGCATAAAATGCACAAATGAAAACAAATACAACAATTATAACAAGTAACATTATACATACAGTTAATAACTACAATACTAAATATACAAGATTAAACTTTTCAGACCACAAATATCCAAAATACACACATCACACACAACCTTACATTATCTATATCCCCTGTATAACATGGTACTTAGGTTCCAAAAAATGCTGTGTTGTACAAAACAAAGGACTACTAGTACAAAATGTAGGATTAAGTTACAAAAATTAGCAAAACCTTACTGTTCTTTTTTGTAATTAAGAGAAATACAGGATACAAAATCCGGAAAAATTACATATTTTTTCCAAACATATTTTTTATTGCAAAAAATGAAAAGGTTTACAAATTTTTTTTTAACCACATTGTTTGTAAGGCCATAAAGAATACATTTACTCAATATATCCCCCTCCTGCTTGAATGACCACCTCCATTCTTAGTCTGAAGCATGCACAGGTGCACTTTAATGTGTCATGGTCCATATCAGCAAATGCTGAATCAATAGCAGCTCTCAATGATGCGATGTTTGGATGTCTGGACTTGTTCATGATCCTTTCAACTACACTTCATACATAGAAGTTCAAAGGATTCAAATCTGGGCTGTTGGGAGGCCAAAATTCTTTTGACCAAAACATGTCGACATTGTCTGACAACCAATTTTGCACCAAATGACTCACTTTAATTGTGTAAGACTTGTAACACAGGTCCTCCTCAATGATTCTTTGCACAGTTTTCTCACTCATAGCAACAACCAATGACAATTTTTGGGTTGACTGACCTGGATCCTCAAAAATCAGCTCCTGAGCCCATTGAATGATTTCAGGCGTCCTGACAACATGCTCCTTCGAGTGAGTTTTGCTTTGTTTTAATTTCAAAAGGCGAGAGCTTAACTGTCCTGCCAGATATTCATCATAAAATTCCGATTTCCATCCAGGACCTCACAGTGTTTTTATTGTTTTTACATCTAACACTGGTTTCAGTTCATTTCCTAGAATGCTTTTGACCTTTTCCTGTAAAAGATTATTTCGCAGTGTAGAATTTTTAAAATATTTAACAATAGTACAAATACCTTTTACATTATCTACTAAATCATTAACATTTGTTAATTCAACTTCTGCATTTTCTTCAGCTTCATTGTTACTCTCGTCAGAAAAATAATTTTCAACATAATCAAATCATCTTGATCTCATATGTCAGAAATCTTTTTCTTTTTATAGAGTATGTTGCAAACAGTCAATTGTATAGTGTGATTCAAACACACATTATAAATATTAGGAGAATCTTGTTCAAATTTGATCATTACACTTGCACCATCACCAGTTATTCCAACTATTGCTTTTTAAATTTATATTAAATGTATATAGGGCCCCCTAAATTTACTCGGTCCTCATGAAGCTATTAACTGTGTATCTGTACACATATTAAAAATTCCAAGAAATCCCAGATTAAGCATTTCATTGCCAATTTCACACACATTAATATTTGTCTATTTTCACATTTTCATTATCATCCATTTGTCAAGCATGATGCCATTTCTTCGGATTTCGTTTAATTTTTCTTCTAAAAGCTATCATTTCAGTCTTCTTTCTTACATAAAAGTTATTGATTAAACTTATAACATTTCTTTAGGAAGTTTATAACCTGATTTTGTTAAACTTTCACAACTAACGCTAGATTTTGTGATTGCTCAAATTGATATATTATCAACAGCAGCCATTTCTGCAACAATTTGATCTAAAGATTTACTAATGATGAATTTGTCAAGAGTTTTAAATTGTTTGGCTGCAATATTTTCTTCTTTTTCATCTCAGGCTCATAAAGTAAGTTCATCTTTGGTTTTTAAATGTTTAATCATTACTGAAGTATTTTCATCTTTGTTGAATATTGTTGTTAAACATTGATTGCATTTATTACTATTTTTTATATTTGCACATTCTGTGAAATAGACCCACATCTTTGATGTCTTTGTCATATTGAGTTTACTTTTTATTGGCTATTATTTTTAATGTCTTTAATAATGACTACTTTAATCAATCCATAAAACTAAAGTGTGAATATATGAAAAAAATATTTTTATTATTTTTATTTATAACATAATAGTTCAATTAAGAGCCAATCAATACAAGTAAAGTTTATGAATTTNTGTACTGTAAATACAGTACGTACTTGTAAATTTATATATTTTAATATGATTTTATGTGCTTTAAACGCTTTTCTAGTGATATTACGACTTCAATATTTGTGGCGGACAGACGTAAAGTCGAATAAAATGACTTAAACTTGATTTTTATTTTTCCATATACTTTTTTGACAAACGACGTATAATTGGGAACGACGTAATTCGAAATGATGTAAGTCGAGGTATACCTGTACACAGAATGCTATACTGTTGTTTTCTAAAGTATTTTACAATGAAAATAAAAATTTTTTGTAGCATCATTCCTACACCTTTAACTGAAATTAATGTTTGTTTCAACTGCTCCAATATAGTTTAGAGATTTTCAACTTTTTCACATCTTTCTGGAAATGCTACTTTTGCATTTGCAACATTATTTGATGCAAGCCTTCAATTTCAAAGTGTAGCAATTGAAACAAAATGTTAGATTTGTTAAGAGGTATGCTAAGGATATTTGATCAATTCATGTTGTTTTAAAACTCACACTGCTGCTGGAATGAAATATATTTTTTACAGCTAAATTATTTAATGCATCTTTAACAGTGGATGAAATTAAAAGAATTCTAACATTTTCAACCCAGTTAACAGGCCATCCTCAATTGTAGACAAAAGTGAAATATGAAGTAAAAGTGTTAACTTGGTCAAAAACACAAGTATTCTTTTAACTTCATTCACACTTAAAGGTATTTTAATTAATTCAGCTGAATAACCAGTGGCTAGTTCACCATCATTTTTTTACATGTAAATACTTGAATAATGCTTTAACTGAAATCAGCACTATTTTGAGCACTATCTATCATCTGATGGTTGTATTATTTATTATGTGAATTCAGGAATGGAATTAATTTTTTCATTTGCCTAGTACATGACACAAAATTGTCAGTTAATTATATATCATAGCAAATTTTACAATTCTTATGCAAATGAAATGTGTTAAAATACATGTCAAAATGTAGGAATATCTTTTTTTAACAATTGAAATTCATATATCAATAGCTGAGGAAATTTAAACATTAAAAAAAACTATTAATTTTATCATGTGTCAGCTTGTTAGCTGCATGGAGATTAAGTTTTAGTATCAAAATTTGCTTTCATTATCTGTTTTGTTCACATTTATTCACATACATATTAAAAAGATTGTTTTATTTAAATTCTAATATATTGTATATAACAGTAACTGACACTTAATTTTGCTCAGTGTATCTCATTACATTAACTTTCTTCTTAAGTATCAGCTACTATGCCTAAACAACAGCATAAAGTTTATGTTAGGATGTGCTAGAACAAGAAATAACAGATGGAATAAAATAAGATGGAAACAATCATGACTAGTGCCATTGCATATATCTAAAAAAATGCTAAATTTCATATTATTCAGCATTTTGACACACAATAATGCATTTTATGAGTGTCCAGCTTTGGTATTCATAAAGTTTATCACTACTAGACATTCCACTTTCACTATCAGATCCATCAAAATTATAAAAAAAAAATATAATGTGATGAAATATATTAATCAAATCAGAAGTGAATTTTAGTAAATAAACCATTATGACATTGCTTTATAACCCTACATTATATTATAAAGCGGTATAAAACTTCAAAAAAGACTATTGCATTGTTTATTTTATTCTATTTATAGTTAACGATGAAATCAAGATCTCAAATACATAAAATGCTTTGACTGCTGTAAAGAGAATACTTTTGTACTTTGCTTTGGCCAATTTGAGGCAAATTTTTCTGGATATTGGCAATCTGAGGCAAATTTAACACGGAATACAACTAAACAAGACAACAACAAATTAAGACCGATACAAGACACATACGAATCTACTTATACGGTACGACAATATCTTATAATAATAAAGAAATTTTTACTGTCTGCATTAAACAAGTTTTTAATATAAAATTATGAATAACAAGCACAAGCACTTTTGACAAATTCAAAATTGTCTTCTTTGGGCAACGAACAACAGAATATATATACGTTACAACATTCTAATAAAACAATTAAAGAGGTATGACATACTAACCATTTTTTAAATTTAAAACGTGCCAACATTTTTTAACAAAGTGTAAAATACATTTCAGAAGCATGTAAATCAAACCATTAAGGAAATGTAAAAACACATGTTATATAGATCATCAATAGAATGCCATAACATGGTATAATAAACAATAAGACATACACATGTTAATATCATAGATAAATAAACAGAACGAAAAATAAATAAATAAAACGAATGAAAAATCTGAATATAAATATATAATATATTAAACAAACTACTATGCTCTCAAATGATGCATATGTAAAGGTATAAAAATTAATCATATTGAAAAATATAGATAAGAAAAAAACAAACGTAAGCAAAAGATGGACAAGGCAAATTGCAAGATTAGAAGATAATAGATTGATTTCCAAGAGTTACAAAATGGTACACAAGACATATCAAGTGAAAAATCAAGCAGACCACTATTAAGATAGGAGATCCATTGGTCAAAGTATTGGATAAAAACTGAAAAAGAAAGGTTCAGAAGAAAGAACACTGGAAAATTTGAAGCCTGGATCATTGGAGAATCTGATGAAAACAGAAATCTATCTTGAAAGAAAAATAATTTAGATACACAGAACAACAGATGTCAATGCTTAAGCTCTTCCTTGAATTTGCCAACGCCTGCATTCGATTCATGATCATTTAGTTAATTGGTGTAGAATATGATATACAGAATGATTGTACAGAGCAATCTGTACAATCAACACCGCTACTATCAATGTTAGACACTATCTGTTAAATTGTTTTTCTTAAGTATTAAAAATCCGTAATTTAAACTTAGAACATGAAAATTAATAATGTTTCATTAATGTAATCATATTGAAACATTAGTCAATGAAATTAGGCTTACTTACTTATAAATCGAATTCTTCACAACCAATTTTAAACATAACCGCACTTTTATAAACTCGTTCTTCATTGGACGATAAGAAATTCTTAGTGCGCAAGTGCAATTATGCACATAACGCCATCTGTTGCAAAATTTTAAATTTTCGTATTTTATTTTTTAATTTTAAAATTCCCGTTCGTTAATACATTTTTATCACTTGTTTTTTTTATCTAGCCCCGAAACGCTGACGCCCGGATGGCCGGGCGATTAGGGTGTTAAGGTGGCAGCCTACCGCTCTGCGGGTCTCGAGTTCGAATCCGAACGGGTCGAATAATCCCCAGGAATTTTTCGGGGGTGGTCCGTCCGGATATCGACCCCCATCCCGGTCACCCCATTGTGGGCTCAGCCGAACCCATAACGGGCCTGTTATAAGAGGCCCTCTTAGTGCCCATAGGGCAGAAAGAGTATAAAAAAAAGTATTCCGGGATTAGGGATGTCAGGTCTTACGTTTATCCCGTAAACGTTCTTCGTACATTTTACGGCTTACATTTTTATTTTGCCTGTAAGACGATTTCTTCATTGTTTCCCCCCTCTCGCATACATACACATTAAAATATTTTATTTTAAGACTCGAAATACTGTAATTACAACTAAAATATTCTAGATTTGAAAATGCTGTTGATAAACTGTATATTAAAATTGCAAGAATATGTTAACTTTGATGAGTAATGAGGAATTTTGTGTGTAGGAAGGTTTTATTATAGTGTTTAAATGATTAAGGCAATAATGTTGATAAGTAACAGTGCTTTGTTTCTAAAGAAAGTGTTAGAAACATATAAAATCATAGGGATTTTATTAAGTATTCCAGGCTCTAATAACGTTGTAAAAAGAGTTTTTTTTAGCAATAAAGAATAAATGGACAAAAGTAAGAAACAGAGCCATTCAGAGCTGATCAAAACAGAACTACAAATTGTACATAATTTTTATTTTACTTGTAAGCAATTTTACCAATTTTCAAAACTAGATGAAAAATTATTAAGAGCAACTAAATCATAAGGAAAATATCAGAAAGAGTAAATAACATGTAATTGTAAACAATATTTTATACAATGCAAAAAAACATGTTTCATCTGAGGTAAGAAATCTTTCTTTATTTTTCTAAAAAAATCCAGCAACCCTATTGTCTTTATTTCATAAAATAATGATTTAAATCAGGATCCCACCATTTTTATTTGCCGATCTTTTTCCGAAATAAGATTTAATTCATCAAATCCTTTTTATACCGATACAGAATAAAAGTAAACTATTAATAGGATAAAATAAAAAATCAAATAGAAATTCTTAATAGAGATCGGATGGATGCTCGATTAAAGTGTTAATGATTTCGTTTTATTCGATTATGGCAACCCGACAAATGGTGATCTGCCGAAGGGAAAATGCCTCCTGGGCGGTTGGTCATTCAGGAAAAACTGGCTCCTGTTTACACGTTACTGAAGAAAACCCGGTAAACTCCATATGACCAGTCCGTTGGCGAGCTGGTTAGCGTGACCAGCTCAGAAAACTCCACGACTAATTTTCCAATTTTCAATTACCAGTGTTCACTGATTTTATCAACTTGGCCATTGGTCACAAGCTACAAGGACCAGATAGTCGACTTCTATAGACTTTATTGAGTGACAGGCCATACATAATCTGTGAGCTTGTATTTATTTATTTATTTCTTATATCCCTTGTATCTGAATTGTACGAATGTTCTATTGATTTAGAATGTTCTTCCCATTCTTTTTAATTTAAATTATATCCGTTACTTTTAATATGTTTTTCGAACGTTCTTTTTTATTTTTTTCATTTAAGTTTGATGTTCCAACTGAAGAAGGCCAAAACTTTTTTCTTTTCGGTTAATTAAAAATATATTATAAGAGTTATACAAGGCGCACTGCTTCTTTCGTTTGGTTACTTCTTCAGTTTTGTCAAATTATTTGAAATATGTATCAACTAGCTGTTACCCGCGACTTCGCCCGCGGAGGTTTTGCAATCAAACCCCATTTATATTCAGTATTTCAACAGCCATAGTAATTGTTATATAACATCTACCACTGAAAATGATGAGAATTTCTGAGAATCAAACGAACTGTTTTCAATTTGATCAATTTTCTGGAACGTTTACAATCGTTCTATAATCGAACCAATATGCAATAACAAATTCGAATTTAAAACGGTTCGAACATTTGGTTAAAAAATCGAAATATATCAAAATACTGTATTTATAATAATGTCTGAAATGTTATCAATTTAAGGGAAAGTATGGAATCAATTTCAAAAATCGTTCTTCAGGTTAAGCCTTAATGCTCTTCCTTTCCCCCCGCTGGAGAATTTCGAAAAATCTCTTCTTTGTGTGCATTCCCATGGCGTACCCTACTAAAACGCAGTCAAAAACAAAAAAATCGCATCTAAAATAGCACAGTAGAAGCCGTTCTTCCGGTTAAGCCTTAATGCTCTCCCTCTCCCCCGCTTGGGAAAAATCCCCTTAGTGTGCGTTTCCATGACGTACCCTAACTGTGAACCAAATTTCACCTCTTTAGGTTCAGCGGTTTGCTCTGGGCGATGATGAATCAGTCAGTGACTAAGTCAGTCAGTCAGGACAAGTAATTTTATATACTGTATTTAGATTTTTCTTATATTATTATTGTTGTTGTTATACTTTTAAATATAAAAATAAATTGTCTACCGATTCTAAAACAACTTTTTAAAAAAAAAAAAATCTATTTTCTTCCTGTAATTCCCAAGACGGCTTTTTTCTACACCAATCGTGTTAGGCTATCAGCTAGTGCGGAATGGGTCTGGTATATGTTGAGTTGGTATGTTGCTTGAAAGTTTTTCCAAAAACAGACATACGAAAATTAACGGTCAAAGAACAGCTTTAATACAATCTAACATAGAATCAGTACTTACACATAACGAGGTGAAAGAAAGACTGAAACAAAAAAGACTGTACTAGAAGTTTAAATATTTCGTATTTTCGCGTTATACACTCTTATTGGAAAATGTCGTGATGTCATCATACCCTGGTGGTCGAAAATCTACGATTACGATTTCTAATCTCAACAATATATCCAGAATAGACTTCTCTTGAAAAATTTCTCTGGTTACTCTCGCAGATTCGATTCTGGGACCCTTAGAATAATAGGCTGTTTAAACGACTAAACAGGCTCAGCTGACAATATATATGTTTAACTTCATGCTGTAGATGGCAGGCCCACCAGTGGCCAAGTGGTCTTCGTACCCTGAACACTGGGTAGTTCGGTTTTGGGTTCGCGCCTTGCTCGGACGAGTTGGCCACGTGGAAGTTTTCCGGATTTTCTCCTACGTCTATATAGCAGTGGCATGCCGTCATTGAAAGTGGTAGATGCGCCGCTTCCCTTGTATTTTCTAAAAAATAAATACATATTAATTTTACTTAAATGAAAATAATCTCACAATATTTTATTATAACCGCATTATGTATCTTATTACAAATTTCTATACTACATATGAAAAAAAAGATAAGATTGCTATTGTATATTCGAATATTAGTGGCGGAGTTGAAGCGCTGTATTGTCAGTTTCCAAAAAGCCAGATTCGCGCATGCACTTTACAGAGCACCAACCTCACCCGGTTTAGGTGGTGGAAGCCTAGGACCTTGGGTGGATGTTACACGTATACCGCATCCAATTCTATCCAGGACCGATTCTGGGCTGTTAGCCGCCCGCCTGCTAGATATTTGGTTGCCCTCGCCTCATTATGTGAATCATGAGTAGATTTATAACTTAACCCAACCGATAAGAATTTACTGGTATGTTTTTATGATAGTTCTGTATAGTTGACAGAAGTTTTTTTCCGCCACTAAAAGCGCTTCCGTCGATTTTTCTGCCAAACTCCACCGCCCTCCACTTACTTTGTCTCTTAACTCAGGTAATATCCCTCAGCGCCCTTCTCTCCGCATCCTCGGTCTTCATTTTTCGCATAACTTCACTTGGCACTCCCACGAGATTTTCTTAATAACCAAAGTGACTCGTGCCGGTTCCCTCCTCAAATTTTTTGCTTCTCGTAGTAACGGCGCCAGGAGAGCCGACCTCCTCCGCTTAATCTATACCGTCCTTAGCCCGATGGCGGAATTTGGCGCTCCTCTCCTGGAAGGGGCCCCCAACCACTATCCGTCGCATCGAAAAACCCGTTCACGAAGCCCTTCGCACAGCCTTGGGTGTGCCCAAGTCTACTCCGCTCTTATCTTTATATGCCGAGTCCGGCTATATTCCACTCCAGTCTAGACTGCGTCAGAAAGCTATATCGCACGCCATCACTCACCTCTCAAGAGGCCACTATAGCCCTCTCTACAAAATTTTCAGCACAGCCTCCAGTCTAGACTACTACCACTGGCGCCCTTTCCAAGTCCCGTATGCCTCTAGGGTTCTCTCGTTGATTCGTCAGGAAGGTCTACCCATCTCCTATCACCTATACCGTTCTTTCCAAGATTCCGCGGGGACACACACGTCCAGGAGGATAAGACTATGAACCAAGAACCTTTGTGACTTGAATTGCACGGTTTTATAGATTTCTTAACCGCAGTCGCCTCTCCATTGGTCTCTCATTGAAACAATTTGAAACCTAATGGAGGGCGCGGGAGAGGTCAACGTTGCAACTGACTATGATTCCTCTCTCTCGTCGAGTTTTCTCGACTTTATTCCTTTCCATTGTTTAAGGAATTTACAAAAAAATTTCCATTGTTCGATTGAGACATCTACTCCTTTCCATTCGTTCTGAAAAGGAGCACTTTAAATTTCCGATCGATATCCTTCATTCGGACCTCTTAGTCGACCCCTGTTCGGGTCATCATAAAATCGCCGCTATCATGTTGACTTACGATGTTAGTTCATATTACTTTACGATTATAACAATTGTTAAAGCAGAATCAAGCATGCAAATGCTTACAGTAGAATCAAAGTAAAAAACTTATATATCAAAAATTAACATGTTTGTGTTTTTTTCATAGTAGTTGATATACCGATATTTTGGTAATGTGCCATAGCATTGTGATTTTCAAATAAGGTACCGCTGTCCACTAGAGTGCCGCAATGACGCTTTTGGGTGCCACGAAATATAGCGATAAGCAGCATCATAAGGCTTTTTACATGTATAATTAATAGTTAGTATATATTCATATCTAATTAAAATTATAAATTATTTAATACTTTCGTGTTCATTTTATCGAAAATACTATATACAATTTAATCGAAACTTACATGTTTTTATATTACGTATTAAAGTATAAAGAAGTAGGAGTGCCGTAAAAAATTACCAAGTTAAAGTTGCAACTATTAGAAGAGATTTTTAATCTTTTTCTAATAGTTGCAACCTCAACCTTAACATACCTGCAACCTAAGCTAACTATCATAGCAGAAAAAACTTCGACATGAAAATTATACTCGTAGGCTACTACAGTCATAGGCTAATGCTGCTTATTCGGCAAATGATAATAAAGGCAGTAAAGATGTTGAGCATGCAATTGAAGGATGCATGCTCCATTTATATTGGATCTTCAAAAATTTTTGGCTCAGTACTTCTTTAGTAGAGCAGTTTTTACGTATAGAGCACGTGGACCACTTTATTGCAGCTTGAATGGCATCTGTTGACCTCGTAAGAGTACTTTAGTTTCTAAACTTTTAACAAATGTCAATCACAGAGAGTCATGTCAAGTGAATAGAGCGGATACTCAAAGATCTCCCAAACTAATTTCTGTAGTAGTGTTGTTACTACACAAGCAACAAGCATTATCGTGTAACAAAGAACGACTGTTCTTACACAAATAAAGTGCAGGTCGTAAGTGATGTTCAAGGAATTTCTTGAACAAAGTCGATTTCCATTGATAGATGCCATTCTAGCTGCATTATAGTGATACATGCTGCACCCGTGAAAACGTTGCTGCCAACGGAGTACTGTGCCTGTTAGACATTTGGTCGGAGATTACGTAAAGAGTCTGCAAAAACTTTCAAAGTGAAACCCACTTCATACTTTTTTATTTATTAGTGACAGTAAATTTCTACTAATGATCAGTAATGTCAATAATTATGGCATGACTCTCATATATTTTTATATACTTTCCGGTGATAATTTTGTGCATATGAGTTAATCATGCGGTTCTTTTGGATAGAAAAATTAATTTTTTAAAAACGTTCAAAGATTATGTTTAAAAAAGCGTGTTTTCATATGATTAATTAGTTCCATAATGACAAAGTACATATATTTACAGTAGAGTTTTCATTGTACTTGGAAGTAACCATCAGAGCGAGAGTTTTTTTTTTATCTTCCCTGCTGACAAACTTTCGTGGAAGCTGTCATTGCAAAATTTATATTACAATGAAGCACAAGTTGACACATCAGATTTTGTAACTTACTGTTAGTACTTTTTACTCTTTTTTAAAAGTGATATATAATTCGATATTGAAAATTTTAAAATAAAGATTAAATTTTTTGTTTGATTGATGTATTATCAATCAAACAGTTAGTAGTTTATGTAATTTCAAATAAATTAATGCTATAATAATTCTCAAAGATAATTTTAACTAAATAATGCAAACTTATTCACACTTCCTCAGACTATAAAATTTTATAACTTTAAATCCCACCCTTTTAAAAATCTTGTTAAATATCTGAACTTAATGATCGATCCGATTTATCAAAAATTGAATTATAAATTCATTGAATTAAAATTTCGTTTTATTATTGATTGACTGGAGTTATCAAAAATATTTTAAAGTGAAAATAGTTTTTATCATTTAAAAACAATAACTTCAAAAATTTTCCAAATAAGTAAATTATAGTTTTTGATACACAGTTGAATAATTAGTATCATGTCTAGTTGGCACGAATTCGTGAACATTTGGAAGGTTTTCGACTACGCCAACATCTAAAGCTGCTCTGGATAATTGCATGGGTTGGACTTGAATCCATTGTTCGGAGTCCGGATCGTAACATTCCACAGCAGAAGTGGTAAAAATTTCATTAAATCCTCCAATAATAAATATTAAGTTTTCTAACACCTAAATAAATGTTTTTACAAATATATATAATAGTAAACGGTATAAAAACTGTGAATAACTTCGAGTAATTTCTACAAGTTAATTATTTACTTACTGCAACTGCTGAATTACTTTTGCTAAGAAGCATATCTGGCAGAGAGTGCCATTTATTAGTGGGTGGATTATATTTTTCTCCATTAGCTAACCGCACGATTCCATTAAAACCTCCTAAGACATAAAGAGATCCATTATGACTGATGCAGCAACACCCGCTTCGATGATTCCTCATAGGTTCAATTATAGTCCATTGGTTTATCTCTGGATTATAATATTCTACCGAATTTAAAAATTCAGTTCCATTGAAACCTCCGACGATATAAATACATTCGTGCAATGTAGTTGCAGAAGCATCGCTTCTTCCCACGTTCATTGAATGGATAATCTCCCACTATAGTAATTATTTAAAAAAAAATTATTCAATATATTTAACACTGCCGAATGTATTTTGCTATTAACATTAACCTGGTTTGTTTCACAGTTATATTTTTCAGCTGATTTTTGTCTTTCAATTCCATTGTATCCTCCAAGAGCATATATAATTTTATTCAGTACTGCAACACTAAGGTAGCATCTACGTAAGAAAAAAGTTAATAAATATAAATAATAATATTGTATTATGTATACTACACTATAATATTTAGCTTAGTATATTAAATGTCAATAACTTTGAATTAAATATTCGTTAATAACCGAAATGATAACTTTTATTGTAAACACAATATTATATGGAAATGATACCTGCGTGAATACATAGGAGCAATTTCGGACCATATTAAGGTTTTAGTATCTAAGCAATAGCAAGTATTAAAGAATTCTGTTCCATCATATCCACCAATAACATAAATTTTATGATCTATCACAGTACATTTGTGATGAGCTCTGGGTCCAATAGAATTTTTTAATTTAACCTGTAAGAATTAAAGGAAAATAAGTATTTTAAATCAAATATGAGGACATTAACACCATAAAATTACCTCAGTCCAAGAATCAGTTTTGATGTCATAAGCTTCAACGAAATCAGAAGCGATATCCCCTAGCCATCCTCCAATGGCAAAAAGTATTTGATGCGGTAATCTTGGACGTTGAAAGTAATATTTAATGTCACATGACGTTTTGATATTCAGATCAAAGAGAAACTTTATAGTTTCAATGATAATTGGACGACACTTTTCATTTTTGCAAACATATTTATTATCTTTAACTTTTTCAATAAAATATTCGGGTTCCATAAGTCCAAATCGAACATAAGGTATTAAGTTCGTAATATGAGTGGTCCGATTATCAGGATCATGATCAATCCAGCGAATAACTGCTTCCCACACAATTTCTTCATTTCTAACATTTAAATTATCATTATTTAGAATTTTTGCGATTTCATTTACCGGTAAACTTAAATATTCAGCTTCTTTGATGACGTTGACGAAATTGACCAACAAATACCTATTATGAATAAATGAAATAATCAAGCATCATATAATTTCTATAATTAAAATAATAAATATATCGTATTTACTTTTTCGCCTCTTCTTCTAAATATTTACAATTGTATAATTTTGCATATCTTTTTATTGTTATGCAATTTTTTTTACTTATATTTTTTATGAGAAATTCGCAACACATCTTTTTCATTTTGACGATGATGAATTGATCAGCCGTCTTCAGGAGCTGATAAACATTATTGAAATGAATTTCGATGCACCGAGTGTAAGCATATTCAATGATAATGCTCAGTATCTCTGCTGATATGTCAGGAATAGTTATTTTTCTTCTAAAAACTTCATTGACAGGTCTTGCAAAAAGAGCTTCAAAGTAGGGACTGCAAGTTACCATTACTGACCGATGAACTTGAAATTCCCTTCCATCTTTGTTTGTCAATATGGCATCACAGAGTAGTCCTTGTTTTTTAAATGTATATAATATATCTAAAGGCATTAATTTTACATTATTCTGATGTTTCACTTTATATGCTAGTTCAGATTTTGCCATATGATTGGCGATGGGCGATGGAAAAAACAGATTTGTTAATCTCGTTAATTTTAACAAAAAGATATTCGATGTAATAAATGATTTAATTTATTATTTAAATTTTGGTATTGTTAAAATGCTACTTATTAGTTTAGTTTGTTCTTATTGATTTTTATAACTCATGATATTTTTGTTGTTCATTATCTCAATTATAAAATGTATTTGAATTATATTTTTTTGGTACATTCATTTTGAGACTCTTGAATAATAATAATACAATATTGTAGTTGAAATCGATTTAAGATTCCACCATTGTAATTTTTTGGTATTGAAATATATTAATTAAATGAATTAATTGATATAATCAAATAAAACATATAATTCATTCAACGTTCACTGAAAGGAGGTTAGCTTAGTTCTATGAAGAAATCCAATCAGAATTTCGTGATTTTTCATGGCAGTTCGAGAGGGCTTAACTTTCTTCCATACTGACCGGATAGGCCATAAAAAATTGAGGCCGGCAGTTTAGAATAAAGAAGCTGATTAATGATCGCAGCAGTAAATCAAATATATATTTTTTATTTAATAAAAAGTTGATGTAATAAAATATTTTATTTTACGTGTTTGCATTTTTACAAACTTAATAATTATAAGAATTAGGAATTTTTATTTTTATATTAATAACATTTATAATTACAGATATAACGTTTACATTTTATTCGAATTGATTCTCGGCAATATCAAATCGCGAAAATTTACTACCATAAACCAGATAATATAATTCATTCTCAATAATAATATTTAAATACATTAAAATAAGCAATTGTTCATAACAACGATATAAAATAGATTGCTCTAAAATAGAATTAATTTGTTGACAATATATGGAATATTATGAAATAGATAACTTTCGTCATTACTATGAGATCTGAAATACATTAGTTATAATAAATATCACAGACAGTAGGCCTATATCAAAATTAATTACATACTCATTAAATAAAAACATTAAGATATTCAAAACAGTTTTATAATTTGTATTGAACATTAAACAAATGAATAAAACAAAAAAATATACAAGTAAAAATTTACATATCAGCATATATTTATCTACAGTAAAAATATAACAATACCTTATTTAACATTCGCAGTCCAATAAAGTTTAAAAACTACAGTACTTACATTTTTAGCATATAAATGACTAACATAACTAAATTAAACTATTTAAAACTGATACTATATCTAAACTGTTAACCTTAACCATTTTTAAATGTCATTGATCTCTTTATAAAAAAATATATCAAGATACGTTTAATATATTAAATTTAAAAAAATAACTTAAACAAATCTGTATTATTAAACATTTATAAAAACTCTCAAAAGTACAAATTCGGATAAAGTTTTCTTCTCTTGATATTTCTATTACATTCAACAATCAATTTTATACCATTAATACCTAATATAGAATTTAAATTCATCCATTGACCTTATTTAAGATTTTTATAAATTTATTAATTAAAATGTTAACATAAGCAGGCTATATTAATAAAAATTGCAAATCATTTAATTGGTTTTGCATTCTTCATTAAAAAATTACTTTCATATTAATATATAAGATAAAAGTCTGATACTTAATCATATTAATTGGTACAATTACAACGTGTTTCAAAATAAATTTATCAAAAATGATTTTAAATAACTTGTTATAATTTAAAGATACAAAAGATGTATTTATACTAATTAACTTTTTTGTTATTTCTTTTTAGTTTTAAGAATACAAACAGTAGACTTGTTAGGTTTTGTTTTAAAACTGATATCAACCATCATTCATTAGGAACAAACTAATAGAATTTTTCATGAAAAGTGTTTTTAATATACATTAAGTCAAATGACACTGCTTCAAAATATGGTGCCTAAAGTCTTAAGTATGAAGTTTGATTTCTTGATATATAAATATACTTATACGAATAATGCTTATACATTATTAAAAACATTTGTTACGTAGATTATAAAAAAACAAATTAATAGAAATTATTTTTGGTAAATTCATTTTGGAATAACTTATTTAATAATTCAATGGTTAATATTAAAATTTATAATTTTATTGTCTATTTATTGTAGAAATATCAACTAAAACTTTATTAAAAAATTTAAACATTTCATTTAATTAAGTTGCAAGTTGTGAAAAAACCGTATTTATTTAATAAATAAAAACCTGCCTAATAAGTATCAAAGTACAGTATCTTTATCAGCTGTTGTAACTGTACTAAAAAATATGGAAAAGAATTCAGATTATATTTGTAATTTGATCTTGCAATAATGATATCTTGTTAGAAAATCTGACAATTTTAATTAAGTTGTTGTAAGGTATGCGGATGAGTACAAGCTATTTCAATTATATTTTAACATTATCTCATTTATTAATAATAATCTGTATTACTTGACCTTATTATTTCTGCTATTTAAATTCTCTTAAATAATTTTAGAAAATTGTTTAAAAGATTATTTGTTAAATATTCTCAAATCTGTTTATTTAAAAGAAGAGCTGCTGAAATTATTTAAACTATGTTATTATACTTGGAATTAAATTGTTTTTTTTTTCGTTTTTTTGTACCTAAATTGGCCAAATATATGAAAATAATATGGACGTTTATATAATTATAATAAGTACTGTTTAAAAGTATTGATAATAAAGAAATGTTCAATTGATAAATGTTTCTAAAATACTTTGAATTCGGTTTTATTCAAACTTTGATTACATATTATTTTTGATTAAGTTAATTATAAATAATTACATATTATTATATGATAAATTAGAGATAATTTTGTATGAACCTTTATGACATGTAGAATTACTTTTATAAAAAAAATAACAACACGCAATTCGAAAAAACTGAATGAATTTAAATGTTAAAAGAGAAATTTAATCGGCATGAGAAAAACAAGAGAGAAAGAGGGAAGAAACTGAACTGGTTTTTAACACGAAAATCTTGAGAAAGTGTATGGAAATAGGACAGTTTAAGAAGTAAGGATTTTTTACAATGAGAAAGAAAATGAAAATGGAAAAAGAAAACTAACAAAACAAGCAAAACAAAAACAAAACCAAAACCAAAAAAAAAAAAAATCGTCTTTAAACTCGAAATCATTAAATTCTATGGAAAGCAAGCACAGGGAAAATGTTTTAAGAAACAGATTTTAAATTTTGAAAATAAGAAAAAATTTCTAATTTAAATTTATAATATAGACTATATAGCCTATGTGGTTACTGAAGCAATTTTAGTGCTTTTGCAAGTAATTTTCAGACAAATAGAATGAATTAATCCATAAATGCGCGAGAACTACAGAAACAACTGTAATAAGAAACGATTGTAATCAAACTACTAAATTTTCAAAATTTTATTTCGAAACGTCCAACAGTGTATATCAAGTATTAAATGAATACTTGATCCACTGATTATATAAAAAGAATTAATAAAAACAAGTTTACAAACAGGAAATAGTTAACTGTGTTGTGTAACATTAAAGGTTTCCTTAAACAAATCATTAAACGTTAATTTGCGGACAATGGAATTCATGGATGAAAGCTCTTGCACATATTATTTGTTTCAACAACCTGAAACCAATAGGAAAATACCCGCACACTATACTTTTATGAAAGCTTTGATTAAAAAAAAAATCTACTGAAATATGGTTTAACAGATAGATAGAATTAAAGAAATTAATTTAATTTACATATATTTAAAATAACACCAAATTCAATTAATGAGCGCAAATCAATATTTCTAAATCGAGAATAATAATTGATTAACTTATATGTATATATGCTCTTTAGTTTGAAACGAAACACAGTAAACCATAAAAATATTTTATTTTCAAATTTAACCCGCGGTAAAATTTGAATACTTTTCAGGCAATATTTAAAAGTGTATTGTAATATTTATTACACATTCAGAGAATATTTGTTTAATAAAATGCCAGTTATATTACTTATTCGTTGATATTTCTATATTTACTAAAAAATATATCTTCTGACAGGAATAAATAATGCCAATTATTTGATGAATAAAGAAAAAAAATCGTCATCGTAATGTTTTTCTGCGATACTTTACAATTTATTTATACAACGAAATGGCTCGGTAGTCTTAATCGCAATACTGTATAATAAAATATCAGGCTAATAAGGCATAAAGGCATCTCCATTGCCATGTATTACCTTTATCTTACCGTTACATTCATGATAGAGATCGAAAATATTTTTATCCACGCTGTTATTCCATCCAGTATCTAATTGTCTATTCCATGTACAGTCTAAAACGTAGTATAATTCTGGATATTCCATTCCTGTTAAGGTATAGAAATCTTGATGACCTAAATATCCTTCAAAATAATATTTTTTGCACAGATATTCTATAGCAGTATGGTTGAGTAACGAATTATATAATTCGGATTGACGCATTTTCTTTAGATGAAAAAGAACAACTCCAGTATTGAAACCTTGTTTACCCGGTCTTGGAGCACCCACCGACGTTTGAGGATTTAATTTTCTATAAAATTGGAAATCTACACGATACTGGGGTTGCAAGTCGTTAGCTAATCCTATCACATTTGTAGGAGAAAACTTGTGAAAATGACGATGAAGATCGCCAATGTCAGCATTGAAAATCAAATCTAGATCGATCATAATAACTTTATCGATAGACAAGATGTGATGAATCAGTTCTGATATGAAAAATATGTCATCATTATAACGACCGACATCTTTGGTGAAGAAGAACTTCCTCATTATTTTGATAAAATCTTGTGACTTTTCTATAATGTTATTAATATCGTAAAAACTTATCTGCAATATAAAAAATAAATTTATTAAAATTAGTAAAATGTTAAATCATAAAAAAATAGAAACATTAAAATAATTCTAAGACTATATTATAAATAATTTATGAAAAAACTATTATACTTTTTCATAAAAAATTGAAAAATATTTTATTTAAAATTTAAATTAAGAAAGTTATTTTAAAAATTATTTTACTTTTTAAAATTTAACTCTTTATTTATTTTTATATCTATTTTCCGTCTAGCTATTTTTTTTAAAAAGATTTTTTTGAGCTTTATTTAAAAATTTAAAAGTGAATCCTCAGTTTTGTTAAATTTAAAAGAATGATATATAAATAAATATTTTAAAATTTCATTTTTATATACAATTTATCCTTTTATGATATTATATTTGAATTTTCAATTAATTCTTTCGATATAATAATCTTCGCTTATTTTGATTATTATAATTAAAAATAAAAAAAGTTTTACATTAAAATGATTTGTTGCTAATTTTGTATGAACTCGTGTACACAAATGACCTTTCAAGAGTTCTAACAGCCATTCAGCATATTGACACAATATTTAATTTACGCGAAAAGTTCGGTTGAATTTATTAAAGATTTCGTCATGTGTAATTTATTTCGTTTGTATTTAATTTATAGTTTATGTATTACAAAAGTTTACATATAACAAAAGCCTGTTATTAATCGTCAATAAAATTAAATTACGGAATTAACTATTTAATACAATTATGAAAATTACTATTTGTTGCGTCGTAATAATATAAGTTTTAAATGCATTTTTCCTGGGGAAAATAAATTATTTTTACATCGTAAATTCATTTCTTCTTTTACTTAACAATTAAAAAAAATATATACTTAAAAGCAACTTACCGAAAATGTGCGACCAGTTTCTCTGATTATTTTTTTGAGAGTTCTTTTTACTCTCATTTTGCTCGGTTTGTCGAGAAAAATATGAAAATGCAGGTTACGAGAGGTATATCTAATAATACTTTTAACGCAGCGTAATAAATTTCTCAAGATTTTCATGTTGCGGTAAGCATATTTGCACATGAACGATAGGTGCACGGTTTCGGTACGAGGAAACGTCCATTCTCTAATGGCATTCACTTTCTCAGGTGTCTGACTGTTGATCATCAAACTGGATACGAACCAATACATTGAAGCTACATTATATAATAACAGAGAAAACAAACACGAGAACAAGACTATGTATGTTAAATAACGAAACTGATGATGATGGCGACAAATAAAGTCCATTTTAAAATATTACAATGAGCACCTTTTTACAGAGACACCCGACAGCCGACATAGTTATAATTAGGCCTATACAGAAGGTAACGTGGCAGGTTTTTATGCTAGATGACATAGTTTTAAGATCCGTGAGTTATCACCCAAGTTTTGAAAGCCTTGACCCTGTTTTTTCAATTTCCGGATTCACTAACGGAATATATTTCAACAATTCGAAATTTTATATTGCTCTTTACATTTTTTTAAAAATTAATTTTGATAATTTTATTTAAATAAAATCCAACAATTATAATAATATATTCCAGCGACCTCCTTCATTCTGACCTGAATATTTTACTTTTGTATAATAAACTAAATTATTTGATTTACCGTTTTTGTGAATTAAATAAAAACCCCCAAAAACGAGAAATAATCAAGAAATTCCCCTACAGAATTTGACCTATATATTACTATTATTATTATTCTACGAATTAAATTTCGTAACTAGTTTAATGCTTAAAATTATGTATAAAAAATTAAATTTAAAAATATCTCCATAGCTCGATAAATTTATTACCCATATATTATATTATATTAAGAATAATAAATGAATTATTAATGAGAACAAATAGATAAATATATTTATTGAAATAAATGAATAAATTATGATAATATTTCTTGAAAATCCTCTATTTCATTATTCATAAAGTTATATTTTATTAATATAACAGCAATATTTTAAAAAATAATATTAACATAAAAAATATATTTTTTATTCACACAGCAATTTATTAATGTATTTCATCCTCATAATACATACAGATTTATTTTAAAATAAAAATATTATGATGCAGATTGTGTACTTGAACTGATTAACAAAACTCGTATTTCCAGTTGATTTCATGTACGAAATATTTAGACTACCGGAAATTAACTCGTCTCGACGAATCTTATTCGTAAATGTACAATAACCTCTCCATCTCATTCGAAGATGTTTTATGATGATTAAAAAAATCTACTTAAAACTTTCAAATGTTGCCCTTTATTTTTATTGTGTATTCAAATATACAAATATACTTTAATATTATATGAATTCTACAAAATAGATATAATATTCTCCCTTTAGTCCAAAATATTCGTTTTTATAGTTCTTTTACTCCAGAGCTGTTTCGTTGTTTTGTCCCTATGGTTGCTTCTCCTCTAACACGCTCCAACCACTTGTCAATGCTAATGGCATTCTCCGCCATTGCTCATGTTGGTAAATGGAGCCATTTGTTTTTTTCTTTGTTCAAATTAGTTACGTGTGATCGAGAAAGTGAAAAAAAATTCAAACTAAAACGTTAATGATACTTAGATCTCTATAAATTAATATTTGGCAGATGCTTAACAGTGATGTTGATGTTTCTATATAAAATGTAACAGAGAGAAAAGGTATCTTTTATTTATAAGAATAACTGGAACACACAAAAGGAATAAGGAAATATTTAAGATTCCATAGTTTTTATTTTTAGTATTAAATTTATAAAAGTTATACTTATTTTTTTATATTTATTGAGGATAAAAAAGAAAAAAAAAAAAAAAAACAGGAATTAGTTCAGAATAGACGTATAACAGCGATTAGAATATTTAAATCACAGAGGAGAAATGAGATAATGCTAACGGATTTTGTAAAAATGTAAATTGCAAATTATAGAAATGTTCAATTATGTTTAAAAATATTTATTGCCAATTTTATTTGATAAGTTTGAATATCTCTTTCATTCTTTATTAATATTAACGATTACTGATATGGTTTGCTGATAGATTTATACACTTCTGTATTAAATTATTCATTATAATATAAATTCTCTTCTAATATCTGTCTTCATTTATATAACTAACAAATTCATCAAATGGGTTCAAAAATATAAAGTAATATTTAGAAGAATTCATTTTAAAAATAGTTTTATTTTCTATTAATAAAAAAAATAATAGTCTAATTGTAATTTGAAATTAAGACACATTTATTAATATTATAAATGTTTATATATATATAAATGTAATAACTGTTATATAAAATTTTGAAAAAGAGAAATCAAAGTCTAAATGGATAAATAAAATACAACAGAGGAATCAAAACTGATTCAATCAAGAAGGAAAGAAAGGAATCTGAAAAAGAGTGGTTGCTGTCAATTATATGCTTTCTGCTAGTCTTGTTTTAAAGAAAGTTATTGTAGATAGTAAAAAGCAAACAAACTAATCGGAAACAGATCAAATCTATCAACAAAATGAATCAGACGAAGGAAGAAACAAATAAATACGCTTTCAATTCAATTATATAGAAAACGAAAAAATAAAGGTTTTTTTTAGTTTACACAATTAAAAAATAAAGAAATGAATAAGAAGTTATATCCTAAATTAAAAACATCTATTATATTTTGCTATAACTTTTTATGAATTGAAGAGATATATTTGAAAGACGTCGTACAAATTTCTCTCTTGTAATTGTAGTATAAAAAAANTTTATACTAATTAACTTTTTTGTTATTTCTTTTTAGTTTTAAGAATACAAACAGTAGACTTGTTAGGTTTTGTTTTAAAACTGATATCAACCATCATTCATTAGGAACAAACTAATAGAATTTTTCATGAAAAGTGTTTTTAATATACATTAAGTCAAATGACACTGCTTCAAAATATGGTGCCTAAAGTCTTAAGTATGAAGTTTGATTTCTTGATATATAAATATACTTATACGAATAATGCTTATACATTATTAAAAACATTTGTTACGTAGATTATAAAAAAACAAATTAATAGAAATTATTTTTGGTAAATTCATTTTGGAATAACTTATTTAATAATTCAATGGTTAATATTAAAATTTATAATTTTATTGTCTATTTATTGTAGAAATATCAACTAAAACTTTATTAAAAAATTTAAACATTTCATTTAATTAAGTTGCAAGTTGTGAAAAAACCGTATTTATTTAATAAATAAAAACCTGCCTAATAAGTATCAAAGTACAGTATCTTTATCAGCTGTTGTAACTGTACTAAAAAATATGGAAAAGAATTCAGATTATATTTGTAATTTGATCTTGCAATAATGATATCTTGTTAGAAAATCTGACAATTTTAATTAAGTTGTTGTAAGGTATGCGGATGAGTACAAGCTATTTCAATTATATTTTAACATTATCTCATTTATTAATAATAATCTGTATTACTTGACCTTATTATTTCTGCTATTTAAATTCTCTTAAATAATTTTAGAAAATTGTTTAAAAGATTATTTGTTAAATATTCTCAAATCTGTTTATTTAAAAGAAGAGCTGCTGAAATTATTTAAACTATGTTATTATACTTGGAATTAAAATTGTTTTTTTTTTCGTTTTTTTGTACCTAAATTGGCCAAATATATGAAAATAATATGGACGTTTATATAATTATAATAAGTACTGTTTAAAAGTATTGATAATAAAGAAATGTTCAATTGATAAATGTTTCTAAAATACTTTGAATTCGGTTTTATTCAAACTTTGATTACATATTATTTTTTATTAAGTTAATTATAAATAATTACATATTATTATATGATAAATTAGAGATAATTTTGTATGAACCTTTATGACATGTAGAATTACTTTTATAAAAAAATAACAACACGCAATTCGAAAAAACTGAATGAATTTAAATGTTAAAAGAGAAATTTAATCGGCATCAGAAAAACAAGAGAGAAAGAGGGAAGAAACTGAACTGGTTTTTAACACGAAAATCTTGAGAAAGTGTATGGAAATAGGACAGTTTAAGAAGTAAGGATATTTTTACAATGAGAAAGAAAATGAAAATGGAAAAAGAAAAGTAACAAAACAAGCAAAACAAAAACAAAANTTATTGTAGATAGTAAAAAGCAAACAAACTAATCGGAAACAGATCAAATCTATCAACAAAATGAATCAGACGAAGGAAGAAACAAATAAATACGCTTTCAATTCAATTATATAGAAAACGAAAAAATAAAGGTTTTTTTAGTTTACACAATTAAAAAATAAAGAAATGAATAAGAAGTTATATCCTAAATTAAAAACATCTATTATATTTTGCTATAACTTTTTATGAATTGAAGAGATATATTTGAAAGACGTCGTACAAATTTCTCTCTTGTAATTGTAGTATAAAAAAAATAATATTTTTTTTTTATCTTGCATTACTAAAATTTTGCACAAGTATAAAAGATTTATTTTATTATATTATTATTATTACTTTGTATTATAAGCATAAAGCGATTTCGTTTACTCTATAATACTGGAGTTGGTAATTTTGTGTAAAATTTTAAGAGAAATTTTAATATTCTCTATAATTATTGATTAATCTATATTTTCTACTCTATGTAATCGATTTATTGAGTAAGCGGTAGCAAATATTTAGAATATGTATTAGAAATGAAACGAAATGAAAAAAAAATTGAGAAATTCTTTAAAGTCATTTCTTGTCGTGAATATAAAATTATATGCTATAAATTTACTGACAAACACTTATTTTTGCGACAACGAAACAAAGCATAAGTAAAATATGACTCGAATAAATCAAGACAAATATGTTAAATGCTTTGTTTTTCATATGATAATATCACCAAAATTATTTAATATTAGTTTAATTACGCAAAGCAATATAAAATGAGAACTGCTCCAATAATTTTAGTAAATCTATGAGAAATTCCCTACAAAATTACGCAGATTTTTTATATTGATATTACGAAGTATTGATAATGAAATTGAAAATTTTGTTTTTCTCTGTGACTAATATATTATTGAGAAAATGTGATGAAGCAATGCAAGATGCAAAACATATATTTGTAATTAATTATAATTTATTTATTAATGCTATAATTTTGAGATAATTTGAGAAGCTAGTTAATTTACTATTTGTCTCTTATTTCGGGAAAAAATCGATTTGCATCATACTAATCCATTAGAAAAACAAAAACCAATACTAAATTAGCATACTTATAACAGAGAGTCTTTTAAGTATTATAAAATAAAAATCACAAAGCCGATTTTGTTTAGATTTAGCAGCTAATGTTCATCACAATATAAATTTGATTTTAGACCATCTTTATTTGAAAAATTCTAGTCAATTAAACTAGTCAATTCTAATCTAGTAAAATTTATTCAGTATATATAATTTTCATTAGTTTTTCTTGAAGAAAAAGTAATTCGATTAAATTAATCCGCAAAATTTAATATCTTAGGACATAAATTGCAGGATATAAAACAAATCTAATACTGTTCTACATTTATAAGATATACGAATATTTAAATAGATAAAATTAATTATCTTAAAAATTGTTTATTTGAATAAATTTGTAATCAGTGGCGGAGCCATTCGTATTTTTAAGAAGAGACTCAAAAGAACCTTTTGTGAGACAAGGTAAAATACATTTTTTGATTTTTCTGTTACTAATTTAATATATATTTTAAAAGTATCTCTAATTCAAAGGCTCACACCCTGGAAAAGGTGTCTGGCACTCTCCGGGGTGCATGCACTCCGGGTTGAAAACTCCATTATTCTAGGATAATTAATTACACTACATTATTCTACAGAAATGGGACACTATTTTTTCTGATTTTTCTCCATATTCTAAGAAATTGTCATTATTATTTCCGATTAACTTGGCTGGAGAAAATGACGTACTGATAACCAGTTTATAAGTAAACATAAATTTTCCAAGCTGTGTTTTCTATTTCTTAAATTAAGGAGAGGGCTCAAACCCGGAAAATAGTCCCAACATTTGTGCGCTTGTTTGTAATGACAATAAAATAATGACAGAAATCAATAATAATTTTTATTTTCATATAGCATATATTTACAAAGGAAAATCCTTGTTCAAACTGACTGAATAGCGATCGAGTTCGAAATCGGGATCGTTTAATGATTTTCGGTTTATGAAAGTTTCTTTAAAACAATTTTGGCACTTAACGAAAATGTTTACATCAAATAAACAATATAAGGGTGGGCCTATTATATTAATTATTGTGCATTGGTAACTTCTGCTCTGCAGAAAGACTAATTTTGTGCAGAATATATCTATTTGTACTTTTCTATTAGTTCTAGATTTGTTTTCTTCGTTTTATAAATCTACGTAGCGAGTACAAAAATCTCATGATCCGTAATTTTTCGCAGAAGGAATGAATAATTTTTGTGGAAAAAAATTTTTAAAAGCAAACTTCAACATTCATAAAGCTATAATAGAAAGTTAATTCTTCATTTCCCTGAATTATGAGTTACAGAGTAAGAAAGATGAATCTTTCTTCAATTGAATATCCTATTTATTCCATAATTCAAATGAATAAATTATTATTTTATTAAAAATTGTTGATGATATGGAATGAATTGAAATTAATGGCTGATTTAATCGTGGAGAAATTTCGATACAAATATCTTAGTCCCTAATAAATTATTATCGTTAGATGTTTCCTCGTTTCGCAGTTACGAGTATATTAAAACAAGTATCTAAAGCAGCGCTAGCAAATTCGGGAGAATTTTAAACTGAGTACCTAGAATGAACATAGAATGAATTTTTATATAGAAAATATCTAGCAACAGTCGTTGTACTTTTCTACCAGTAGTTACAAGGTCGGCTCGTATTTGCATTAACATTATTTTCTGGAAGTGTAGAGCAGAATTTGTTCTGTTTGAACTGGATTCTTCGTCAGAGGTAGAAAACTAGATTGTTAGAGTCTACTTCTGCATTTTTGGCACAAGAAGGATGGTCACTTATATGTGTCGATGTTAGTGAAACAATATCCACTCTGATCTCTGATATTTTTGGTGACCATTTGCTCTGATCAGCAATAACTTCTGTGCCAAGATACGAGAAAAACTGTTTCACCTAATTAAATCTATAACCAACCCATTGTCATATCTTTGTTCACTGGTTCGATACCATATAAAGTCGATATCAAGCCTAAAGAGCGCTCTTTAGACTTTCCGTTACCATTCACTAAAGGTTCCAACGAAGAACTTTGATTCAACGATGTTACTTCCGACGCGGGCATTCCAGAATTTTTGATAATGTCCGATTCTGCTTTGGATGATTCTAATCTTCCAGTATCTGGAAATGAGGAACATGAAACAGGTGTTCGTGGTGGAGATGAACATGGAGCATTTTCAACTGGACTGGGCATCTCTGGCGCTAAAGAATTTCTCGGCGAATATTCGATTGTTGGCAATCGTTTCGTTTCGGGAATCACCGAGTTAAAAGATGTTGATGTAGTTCTATTAGTTCTTTGCTGAGCATTAAAACTGTTTTGAGGAGGATGGAGAGATGCCGATGGCGCACTAACTGTTCTTCTAGCTTTAGATTTTTTACTAATTAATTTTGATGGAGGCGGTTCCAGCGTGTTATCGTTCTTTTCGTGAAGCACCACTTTAAATTTAGTTGGATGAAATGTAAGCATTCCTAGTTTCCTAGTAATTCGCGACCATTTTAAGGCTGGAGTTTCTGTATTAGTTGCTTGGTCGACTCTTTTCGGCGACTCTTCTTCGCTCGTTTCTTCTCCTAACGAACCAACACCACTCAAACTTGAATCACTAGGAGAAGTTTCTCCTTTAGTACTGGCTTGTTCTGAGCTAATTTGACTGCTGATTGAATCCATACTTCTACTTCTGTTGAAAGCGTCTCGAACTTGTTTCGTTGCATCAACAAGATTTGCCCATTTTTCCTTTTTGGCTTTCCTTTTCCCACTTGCCAATCTAGCAATTTTTGCAAATCGGCTAATGGGAGATTTTCGAACATTTTCGGCTAATTCCACTGGAATATTAGATTCAGTCGCAGTCTGCACAGATCCTTCTACTAATCCGATATTAAATCCTTTCATCAATCGTCTTTCTTTTTGCCGATTTTTCTTTCCCCCAGTTCCTGCAAAGCAGTAAACATAAATGAAACAGAAATTCTCATTAATACATTTTATGTTTCTCAAAATTTAACAAATAAATTTCATTTTTCTCCTCTTTTATTTATAAAGATTTTGAAAAACATTTTAATAAAATTTACCTTGAGAAGGATCGCTGGCCGAAGAAGTGTTAAATCCGCTGTTTTTTAGTATTTCAATTAATTCGTATCGAAAAGAAGAAATATCTTGTTTGATTTCATTAACATCATCTTCTGTAACTCCTTGGTTGTCAGCTTTCCTTTGCTCTTTGGTGATGTATCGTCTAACTAGGTTTCTCATTATTGTCTGCCAGATAGCGATAGATTGTGACAAATACAGTAGTGTAACAGCAATTTAATACTATCGTTAATATAGATCTAATGTTATTATTAAATATTCGTTAAACGATAACTTTTTATTAATTTATTTTAAGATTCAAATATATTTAACTACAGACAAAAGTACAAAATAATGGATATTTACTTGATATCTTTGATCTCTAGCGCTTGCTTGTTTGGCTTTTCTCTGAAAAAATAAAAAGTAAAAATAAAATAAAAAGTCTATCTTTTGTATTGATCCTATTTACTTACACAAATAAATGATATCACTAAAATATAACAAATGCATTTTTTGACAAGTAATATATACAGTAGTTTGTTTCTTAATATTTTAATTGTGTTCGGTATCTCTAAAATAGAAATGTGGAATCCACATTAGTATTACATGACACGACATAAACTTTAAGTCTAGTATTTCTCTTTATTATGATTTATATTATCTGGGATTTCACTTTTCACTGGTATAATAAATATCTAGTAATAATATAATCTTATTAAAAATCAGAAATCACAACCAAGAATATTTAAAAAAGACTGAACATGCAACAAAACAATACATGAATTAAATGTTCCCGCAATTACCTAATATACTCGTATATAATCATGTCTTTCCTTTGATATTCAACTTAAAACAGTATGATTTAAGTAAGATTGAATCGTTATAGAATCATCGTAAGAAATATACTGTATATGAAAAATTTAAATCATATAGTATATGCCAATCCGCGATTTTATGGATAAAATTGATAAATTAAACAGATATATTCTATTACAATATACTGTACGTGTTTTTCAAATGAGATCAGCCGGTGTCTTCAGATTGTGACGTAAAAAAGATTGTGTTAATGTCTAATGTCATATTTATATTGGATAAAATTTTTGCCTAAATCTTGTAATTATTTAATTAATTNCACAGGGAAAATGTTTTAAGAAACAGATTTTAAATTTTGAAAATAAGAAAAAATTTCTAATTTAAATTTATAATATAGACTATATAGCCTATGTGGTTACTGAAGCAATTTTAGTGCTTTTGCAAGTAATTTTCAGACAAATAGAATGAATTAATCCATAAATGCGCGAGAACTACAGAAACAACTGTAATAAGAAACGATTGTAATCAAACTACTAAATTTTCAAAATTTTATTTCGAAACGTCCAACAGTGTATATCAAGTATTAAAAGAATACTTGATCCACTGATTATATAAAAAGAATTAATAAAAACAAGTTTACAAACAGGAAATAGTTAACTGTGTTGTGTAACATTAAAGGTTTCCTTAAACAAATCATTAAACGTTAATTTGCGGACAATGGAATTCATGGATGAAAGCTCTTGCACATATTATTTGTTTCAACAACCTGAAACCAATAGGAAAATACCGCACACTATACTTTTATGAAAGCTTTGATTAAAAAAAAATCTACTGAAATATGGTTTAACAGATAGATAGAATTAAAGAAATTAATTTAATTTACATATATTTAAAATAACACCAAATTCAATTAATGAGCGCAAATCAATATTTCTAAATCGAGAATAATAATTGATTAACTTATATGTATATATGCTCTTTAGTTTGAAACGAAACACAGTAAACCATAAAAATATTTTATTTTCAAATTTAACCCGCGGTAAAATTTGAATACTTTTCAGGCAATATTTAAAAGTGTATTGTAATATTTATTACACATTCAGAGAATATTTGTTTAATAAAATGCCAGTTATATTACTTATTCGTTGATATTTCTATATTTACTAAAAAATATATCTTCTGACAGGAATAAATAATGCCAATTATTTGATGAATAAAGAAAAAAAATCGTCATCGTAATGTTTTTCTGCGATACTTTACAATTTATTTATACAACGAAATGGCTCGGTAGTCTTAATCGCAATACTGTATAATAAAATATCAGGCTAATAAGGCATAAAGGCATCTCCATTGCCATGTATTACCTTTATCTTACCGTTACATTCATGATAGAGATCGAAAATATTTTTATCCACGCTGTTATTCCATCCAGTATCTAATTGTCTATTCCATGTACAGTCTAAAACGTAGTATAATTCTGGATATTCCATTCCTGTTAAGGTATAGAAATCTTGATGACCTAAATATCCTTCAAAATAATATTTTTTGCACAGATATTCTATAGCAGTATGGTTGAGTAACGAATTATATAATTCGGATTGACGCATTTTCTTTAGATGAAAAAGAACAACTCCAGTATTGAAACCTTGTTTACCCGGTCTTGGAGCACCCACCGACGTTTGAGGATTTAATTTTCTATAAAATTGGAAATCTACACGATACTGGGGTTGCAAGTCGTTAGCTAATCCTATCACATTTGTAGGAGAAAACTTGTGAAAATGACGATGAAGATCGCCAATGTCAGCATTGAAAATCAAATCTAGATCGATCATAATAACTTTATCGATAGACAAGATGTGATGAATCAGTTCTGAGATGAAAAATATGTCATCATTATAACGACCGACATCTTTGGTGAAGAAGAACTTCCTCATTATTTTGATAAAATCTTGTGACTTTTCTATAATGTTATTAATATCGTAAAAACTTATCTGCAATATAAAAAATAAATTTATTAAAATTAGTAAAATGTTAAATCATAAAAAAATAGAAACATTAAAATAATTCTAAGACTATATTATAAATAATTTATGAAAAAACTATTATACTTTTTCATAAAAAATTGAAAAATATTTTATTTAAAATTTAAATTAAGAAAGTTATTTTAAAAATTATTTTACTTTTTAAAATTTAACTCTTTATTTATTTTTATATCTATTTTCCGTCTAGCTATTTTTTTTAAAAAGATTTTTTTGAGCTTTATTTAAAAATTTAAAAGTGAATCCTCAGTTTTGTTAAATTTAAAAGAATGATATATAAATAAATATTTTAAAATTTCATTTTTATATACAATTTATCCTTTTATGATATTATATTTGAATTTTCAATTAATTCTTTCGATATAATAATCTTCGCTTATTTTGATTATTATAATTAAAAATAAAAAAAGTTTTACATTAAAATGATTTGTTGCTAATTTTGTATGAACTCGTGTACACAAATGACCTTTCAAGAGTTCTAACAGCCATTCAGCATATTGACACAATATTTAATTTACGCGAAAAGTTCGGTTGAATTTATTAAAGATTTCGTCATGTGTAATTTATTTCGTTTGTATTTAATTTATAGTTTATGTATTACAAAAGTTTACATATAACAAAAGCCTGTTATTAATCGTCAATAAAATTAAATTACGGAATTAACTATTTAATACAATTATGAAAATTACTATTTGTTGCGTCGTAATAATATAAGTTTTAAATGCATTTTTCCTGGGGAAAATAAATTATTTTTACATCGTAAATTCATTTCTTCTTTTACTTAACAATTAAAAAAAATATATACTTAAAAGCAACTTACCGAAAATGTGCGACCAGTTTCTCTGATTATTTTTTTGAGAGTTCTTTTTACTCTCATTTTGCTCGGTTTGTCGAGAAAAATATGAAAATGCAGGTTACGAGAGGTATATCTAATAATACTTTTAACGCAGCGTAATAAATTTCTCAAGATTTTCATGTTGCGGTAAGCATATTTGCACATGAACGATAGGTGCACGGTTTCGGTACGAGGAAACGTCCATTCTCTAATGGCATTCACTTTCTCAGGTGTCTGACTGTTGATCATCAAACTGGATACGAACCAATACATTGAAGCTACATTATATAATAACAGAGAAAACAAACACGAGAACAAGACTATGTATGTTAAATAACGAAACTGATGATGATGGCGACAAATAAAGTCCATTTTAAAATATTACAATGAGCACCTTTTTACAGAGACACCCGACAGCCGACATAGTTATAATTAGGCCTATACAGAAGGTAACGTGGCAGGTTTTTATGCTAGATGACATAGTTTTAAGATCCGTGAGTTATCACCCAAGTTTTGAAAGCCTTGACCCTGTTTTTTCAATTTCCGGATTCACTAACGGAATATATTTCAACAATTCGAAATTTTATATTGCTCTTTACATTTTTTTAAAAATTAATTTTGATAATTTTATTTAAATAAAATCCAACAATTATAATAATATATTCCAGCGACCTCCTTCATTCTGACCTGAATATTTTACTTTTGTATAATAAACTAAGTTATTTGATTTACCGTTTTTGTGAATTAAATAAAAAACCCCAAAAACGAGAAATAATCAAGAAATTCCCCTACAGAATTTGACCTATATATTACTATTATTATTATTCTACGAATTAAATTTCGTAACTAGTTTAATGCTTAAAATTATGTATAAAAAATTAAATTTAAAAATATCTCCATAGCTCGATAAATTTATTACCCATATATTATATTATATTAAGAATAATAAATGAATTATTAATGAGAACAAATAGATAAATATATTTATTGAAATAAATGAATAAATTATGATAATATTTCTTGAAAATCCTCTATTTCATTATTCATAAAGTTATATTTTATTAATATAACAGCAATATTTTAAAAAATAATATTAACATAAAAAATATATTTTTTATTCACACAGCAATTTATTAATGTATTTCATCCTCATAATACATACAGATTTATTTTAAAATAAAAATATTATGATGCAGATTGTGTACTTGAACTGATTAACAAAACTCGTATTTCCAGTTGATTTCATGTACGAAATATTTAGACTACCGGAAATTAACTCGTCTCGACGAATCTTATTCGTAAATGTACAATAACCTCTCCATCTCATTCGAAGATGTTTTATGATGATTAAAAAAATCTACTTAAAACTTTCAAATGTTGCCCTTTATTTTTATTGTGTATTCAAATATACAAATATACTTTAATATTATATGAATTCTACAAAATAGATATAATATTCTCCCTTTAGTCCAAAATATTCGTTTTTATAGTTCTTTTACTCCAGAGCTGTTTCGTTGTTTTGTCCCTATGGTTGCTTCTCCTCTAACACGCTCCAACCACTTGTCAATGCTAATGGCATTCTCCGCCATTGCTCATGTTGGTAAATGGAGCCATTTGTTTTTTTCTTTGTTCAAATTAGTTACGTGTGATCGAGAAAGTGAAAAAAAATTCAAACTAAAACGTTAATGATACTTAGATCTCTATAAATTAATATTTGGCAGATGCTTAACAGTGATGTTGATGTTTCTATATAAAATGTAACAGAGAGAAAAGGTATCTTTTATTTATAAGAATAACTGGAACACACAAAAGGAATAAGGAAATATTTAAGATTCCATAGTTTTTATTTTTAGTATTAAATTTATAAAAGTTATACTTATTTTTTTATATTTATTGAGGATAAAAAAGAAAAAAAAAAACAGGAATTAGTTCAGAATAGACGTATAACAGCGATTAGAATATTTAAATCACAGAGGAGAAATGAGATAATGCTAACGGATTTTGTAAAAATGTAAATTGCAAATTATAGAAATGTTCAATTATGTTTAAAAATATTTATTGCCAATTTTATTTGATAAGTTTGAATATCTCTTTCATTCTTTATTAATATTAACGATTACTGATATGGTTTGCTGATAGATTTATACACTTCTGTATTAAATTATTCATTATAATATAAATTCTCTTCTAATATCTGTCTTCATTTATATAACTAACAAATTCATCAAATGGGTTCAAAAATATAAAGTAATATTTAGAAGAATTCATTTTAAAAATAGTTTTATTTTCTATTAATAAAAAAAATAATAGTCTAATTGTAATTTGAAATTAAGACACATTTATTAATATTATAAATGTTTATATATATATAAATGTAATAACTGTTATATAAAATTTTGAAAAAGAGAAATCAAAGTCTAAATGGATAAATAAAATACAACAGAGGAATCAAAACTGATTCAATCAAGAAGGAAAGAAAGGAATCTGAAAAAGAGTGGTTGCTGTCAATTATATGCTTTCTGCTAGTCTTGTTTTAAAGAAAGTTATTGTAGATAGTAAAAAGCAAACAAACTAATCGGAAACAGATCAAATCTATCAACAAAATGAATCAGACGAAGGAAGAAACAAATAAATACGCTTTCAATTCAATTATATAGAAAACGAAAAAATAAAGGTTTTTTTAGTTTACACAATTAAAAAATAAAGAAATGAATAAGAAGTTATATCCTAAATTAAAAACATCTATTATATTTTGCTATAACTTTTTATGAATTGAAGAGATATATTTGAAAGACGTCGTACAAATTTCTCTCTTGTAATTGTAGTATAAAAAAAATAATATTTTTTTTTTATCTTGCATTACTAAAATTTTGCACAAGTATAAAAGATTTATTTTATTATATTATTATTATTACTTTGTATTATAAGCATAAAGCGATTTCGTTTACTCTATAATACTAGAGTTGGTAATTTTGTGTAAAATTTTAAGAGAAATTTTAATATTCTCTATAATTATTGATTAATCTATATTTTCTACTCTATGTAATCGATTTATTGAGTAAGCGGTAGCAAATATTTAGAATATGTATTAGAAATGAAACGAAATGAAAAAAAAATTGAGAAATTCTTTAAAGTCATTTCTTGTCGTGAATATAAAATTATATGCTATAAATTTACTGACAAACACTTATTTTTGCGACAACGAAACAAAGCATAAGTAAAATATGACTCGAATAAATCAAGACAAATATGTTAAATGCTTTGTTTTTCATATGATAATATCACCAAAATTATTTAATATTAGTTTAATTACGCAAAGCAATATAAAATGAGAACTGCTCCAATAATTTTAGTAAATCTATGAGAAATTCCCTACAAAATTACGCAGATTTTTTATATTGATATTACGAAGTATTGATAATGAAATTGAAAATTTTGTTTTTCTCTGTGACTAATATATTATTGAGAAAATGTGATGAAGCAATGCAAGATGCAAAACATATATTTGTAATTAATTATAATTTATTTATTAATGCTATAATTTTGAGATAATTTGAGAAGCTAGTTAATTTACTATTTGTCTCTTATTTCGGGAAAAAATCGATTTGCATCATACTAATCCATTAGAAAAACAAAAACCAATACTAAATTAGCATACTTATAACAGAGAGTCTTTTAAGTATTATAAAATAAAAATCACAAAGCCGATTTTGTTTAGATTTAGCAGCTAATGTTCATCACAATATAAATTTGATTTTAGACCATCTTTATTTGAAAAATTCTAGTCAATTAAACTAGTCAATTCTAATCTAGTAAAATTTATTCAGTATATATAATTTTCATTAGTTTTTCTTGAAGAAAAAGTAATTCGATTAAATTAATCCGCAAAATTTAATATCTTAGGACATAAATTGCAGGATATAAAACAAATCTAATACTGTTCTACATTTATAAGATATACGAATATTTAAATAGATAAAATTAATTATCTTAAAAATTGTTTATTTGAATAAATTTGTAATCAGTGGCGGAGCCATTCGTATTTTTAAGAAGAGACTCAAAAGAACCTTTTGTGAGACAAGGTAAAATACATTTTTTGATTTTTCTGTTACTAATTTAATATATATTTTAAAAGTATCTCTAATTCAAAGGCTCACACCCTGGAAAAGGTGTCTGGCACTCTCCGGGGTGCATGCACTCCGGGTTGAAAACTCCATTATTCTAGGATAATTAATTACACTACATTATTCTACAGAAATGGGACACTATTTTTTCTGATTTTTCTCCATATTCTAAGAAATTGTCATTATTATTTCCGATTAACTTGGCTGGAGAAAATGACGTACTGATAACCAGTTTATAAGTAAACATAAATTTTCCAAGCTGTGTTTTCTATTTCTTAAATTAAGGAGAGGGCTCAAACCCGGAAAATAGTCCCAACATTTGTGCGCTTGTTTGTAATGACAATAAAATAATGACAGAAATCAATAATAATTTTTATTTTCATATAGCATATATTTACAAAGGAAAATCCTTGTTCAAACTGACTGAATAGCGATCGAGTTCGAAATCGGGATCGTTTAATGATTTTCGGTTTATGAAAGTTTCTTTAAAACAATTTTGGCACTTAACGAAAATGTTTACATCAAATAAACAATATAAGGGTGGGCCTATTATATTAATTATTGTGCATTGGTAACTTCTGCTCTGCAGAAAGACTAATTTTGTGCAGAATATATCTATTTGTACTTTTCTATTAGTTCTAGATTTGTTTTCTTCGTTTTATAAATCTACGTAGCGAGTACAAAAATCTCATGATCCGTAATTTTTCGCAGAAGGAATGAATAATTTTTGTGGAAAAAAATTTTTAAAAGCAAACTTCAACATTCATAAAGCTATAATAGAAAGTTAATTCTTCATTTCCCTGAATTATGAGTTACAGAGTAAGAAAGATGAATCTTTCTTCAATTGAATATCCTATTTATTCCATAATTCAAATGAATAAATTATTATTTTATTAAAAATTGTTGATGATATGGAATGAATTGAAATTAATGGCTGATTTAATCGTGGAGAAATTTCGATACAAATATCTTAGTCCCTAATAAATTATTATCGTTAGATGTTTCCTCGTTTCGCAGTTACGAGTATATTAAAACAAGTATCTAAAGCAGCGCTAGCAAATTCGGGAGAATTTTAAACTGAGTACCTAGAATGAACATAGAATGAATTTTTATATAGAAAATATCTAGCAACAGTCGTTGTACTTTTCTACCAGTAGTTACAAGGTCGGCTCGTATTTGCATTAACATTATTTTCTGGAAGTGTAGAGCAGAATTTGTTCTGTTTGAACTGGATTCTTCGTCAGAGGTAGAAAACTAGATTGTTAGAGTCTACTTCTGCATTTTTGGCACAAGAAGGATGGTCACTTATATGTGTCGATGTTAGTGAAACAATATCCACTCTGATCTCTGATATTTTTGGTGACCATTTGCTCTGATCAGCAATAACTTCTGTGCCAAGATACGAGAAAAACTGTTTCACCTAATTAAATCTATAACCAACCCATTGTCATATCTTTGTTCACTGGTTCGATACCATATAAAGTCGATATCAAGCCTAAAGAGCGCTCTTTAGACTTTCCGTTACCATTCACTAAAGGTTCCAACGAAGAACTTTGATTCAACGATGTTACTTCCGACGCGGGCATTCCAGAATTTTTGATAATGTCCGATTCTGCTTTGGATGATTCTAATCTTCCAGTATCTGGAAATGAGGAACATGAAACAGGTGTTCGTGGTGGAGATGAACATGGAGCATTTTCAACTGGACTGGGCATCTCTGGCGCTAAAGAATTTCTCGGCGAATATTCGATTGTTGGCAATCGTTTCGTTTCGGGAATCACCGAGTTAAAAGATGTTGATGTAGTTCTATTAGTTCTTTGCTGAGCATTAAAACTGTTTTGAGGAGGATGGAGAGATGCCGATGGCGCACTAACTGTTCTTCTAGCTTTAGATTTTTTACTAATTAATTTTGATGGAGGCGGTTCCAGCGTGTTATCGTTCTTTTCGTGAAGCACCACTTTAAATTTAGTTGGATGAAATGTAAGCATTCCTAGTTTCCTAGTAATTCGCGACCATTTTAAGGCTGGAGTTTCTGTATTAGTTGCTTGGTCGACTCTTTTCGGCGACTCTTCTTCGCTCGTTTCTTCTCCTAACGAACCAACACCACTCAAACTTGAATCACTAGGAGAAGTTTCTCCTTTAGTACTGGCTTGTTCTGAGCTAATTTGACTGCTGATTGAATCCATACTTCTACTTCTGTTGAAAGCGTCTCGAACTTGTTTCGTTGCATCAACAAGATTTGCCCATTTTTCCTTTTTGGCTTTCCTTTTCCCACTTGCCAATCTAGCAATTTTTGCAAATCGGCTAATGGGAGATTTTCGAACATTTTCGGCTAATTCCACTGGAATATTAGATTCAGTCGCAGTCTGCACAGATCCTTCTACTAATCCGATATTAAATCCTTTCATCAATCGTCTTTCTTTTTGCCGATTTTTCTTTCCCCCAGTTCCTGCAAAGCAGTAAACATAAATGAAACAGAAATTCTCATTAATACATTTTATGTTTCTCAAAATTTAACAAATAAATTTCATTTTTCTCCTCTTTTGTTTATAAAGATTTTGAAAAACATTTTAATAAAATTTACCTTGAGAAGGATCGCTGGCCGAAGAAGTGTTAAATCCGCTGTTTTTTAGTATTTCAATTAATTCGTATCGAAAAGAAGAAATATCTTGTTTGATTTCATTAACATCATCTTCTGTAACTCCTTGGTTGTCAGCTTTCCTTTGCTCTTTGGTGATGTATCGTCTAACTAGGTTTCTCATTATTGTCTGCCAGATAGCGATAGATTGTGACAAATACAGTAGTGTAACAGCAATTTAATACTATCGTTAATATAGATCTAATGTTATTATTAAATATTCGTTAAACGATAACTTTTTATTAATTTATTTTAAGATTCAAATATATTTAACTACAGACAAAAGTACAAAATAATGGATATTTACTTGATATCTTTGATCTCTAGCGCTTGCTTGTTTGGCTTTTCTCTGAAAAAATAAAAAGTAAAAATAAAATAAAAAGTCTATCTTTTGTATTGATCCTATTTACTTACACAAATAAATGATATCACTAAAATATAACAAATGCATTTTTTGACAAGTAATATATACAGTAGTTTGTTTCTTAATATTTTAATTGTGTTCGGTATCTCTAAAATAGAAATGTGGAATCCACATTAGTATTACATGACACGACATAAACTTTAAGTCTAGTATTTCTCTTTATTATGATTTATATTATCTGGGATTTCACTTTTCACTGGTATAATAAATATCTAGTAATAATATAATCTTATTAAAAATCAGAAATCACAACCAAGAATATTTAAAAAAGACTGAACATGCAACAAAACNCAATTAACATATAATTATATAACTGTAAATCTGCATTATATAATGCATGTTAATAATCATTACATTTCTATTTACATTTTATAATCTTTGTTTATTAAAACAAAATTGAAAAGTTCAAATTTTTAACAATTCTTAAATTAAATATTTATAATTTTTCTCGAATGAAACGCTCCTAAAGCGTTAAAAATGATAAATTTTGGCTTGTTTACAGATTTATACATTATTAAATTAACGAGCAATTATTTATTGTGACATTGTTACAATGACGGGTTGCAATTTTCAATTATATTTTAAGTTTGTATATGCGCTGGATTTTACCAAATTTTTCCTGTTATCAACAGTCCCGCCAGCCATCTATCAAACTCCGTTTTGGAGATAATTTTTGAATTGAAATAACATGACTTCTGTTCTAAACTGAAAGTTCATACAATGTTGATCGGGGTCCCCTGTCCCTAATCTTTCCATATATTTTCTAATTTTCATCTACTTAACTCCGTTTTCGAAATTAAGGAAGGACAGACAGACGGCTGTGGGAATTTATAGGTCTGAAATTTGAAAATTTCAATTATGATCAGTTATAATATTCATTACATTTTAATAATAACTGAAAACAGGAATGCAATAATTTATAAATTATACAGTAAACAAAGTGTTTAATTATACTAATATTTTGTCCAAAATATACGATTATCATATTTTGGATCTTTGTTTAATAACGAAGAGTCGTTTTATTTCTCTTTTGACATTTATTCTGAACAAGCAGAAGCCCAAATATACAAAGAGAAACATTATTATTTGAAATAAATAAAAGTGCGTTATTTATATAAAAATTTAAGTTATAAAATGAAAGTATTATTATCTGAACTTTTATATATACATTTTTTATTTAAGCGTCTTACAAAGTTTATTTTTTAACTAATCTAAGAAAGCTTTTACTATTTAAACATTTATTGCGCCTATAATTATACGTAAACATTAAAAATAAAGCAATTTTTATAATATATTTGTCTTTTTTATTCATTAGCGAATAAATATTATTAATTAGAGAAAAGAATTTTTACGTGAAATTTATAAAAGCATTATTTTATCAATAAGAGAATACGATAATAAGGATCCATACAAACCCTAATAGTTTTCAAGTGTTCTTTTTTAGCAGTTCTAGACTGTCCGCATAGTTTCTTACTGATCCACCTCATTAGATAATAACAACTTTTTACAGTTGGAATGATATTGAAAGGTGGAGGAACAGTTCCCCCGTCTTCAAAATAACTCATCCATAATTTACTTCTGGCAAACTTCCACTCGATATCAGTTTGTTCCTTAAAGAATAGAAAAAAAATTTAAAAAATAAAAATAAAACATAAAAATTATTTTTGCAGAATAACCTGAATTATTTATGACAGAAAGGTTATTTTTAAGAAAGTTTAAAAGTTAAATTTCCATTGGGATTAGAAATGTCTAACAGCAAAACTTTTAATAGTCCAAATTAATACTAATGAAGACATATAACATTTATGAAAGCCAAGTTCATTAGACCTTAAAATGTCAAGAGTCTTTCAATTAAAAGTAAGTATTGATCGCAATGTCCTTTTACTACCTCACGCTTAATTGCTAGATTAACGCGTTGGGTTTCATAAAAATTTCAATTGTTTACGATTAAAATACTGGAATGAAAAGAATAGATACTTACAGAGATCATTTGATAAGAGTGATTCATCATAGCAATCAGCAGATTGAGCAGCACCACAACATTAATCACACAATACGATCCAAACATTAACATGCCCCAGAATCTAGTATAACTTTGGATACCAGAAAGTTCAAAATTATCCAGATCTATCAAACCAAAGCTGGCCCAAAATAAGGTTTGAGAGGATTCGAACAGGCTAGAAAGAAATAATTTAATTTTATAAACAAATAAAAACCTTTTAGGTTTTATAAAATCTTATTTAATATGATTTTAAACAAGTTATTTATTTGGTTTTAAAATATGTAGATAAGTTTATAACAACGTAAAAGTATAAATTAAATTTAAAAAACAGTGATTCGTAAATAAATGATAAATTAAATAAATAAAAATAAATTTCAAAAGCAAAATAATAAAAGAAACACAAAAAATAAGAATACAAAAGCGCAAAAATCAAATTCTAAAATTGATTGAGTCATAGAATTTTTTGTAGGTCGATTTTAGATTTCTACATTTTAGTTTAATGACTAAGTTACATTCGAAATTACATATGAAACAGAGTTTGACGTTTTTATATTTCTTAGCCATCTCCAAAAAGTTCAAGAATAACAATTTTCAAAACAAAAATGGGAACGATACAATTTGTTGGAATTTTGATCATTCATACTTTTTTAGTTCAGTTCCTTTAGCGATTTCTTTTACAATTTAGAAAATAGCCTGTAGCTACTTAAAATAACATCAGTTCGAAAATATATACGAATTCGAAAATTTTAAAACTGCATGCATTTTTATTTTAGAAATAACGTTGCACTGATATCAAAATAATTCATCATTTCATTGTATAAGCCGTTTAAAATGAAGGAAATTAAAATTTTCTAATAATATCGTTTGCATTATAGAAAAAAATATATAATACTGATTGACTTAAAAATCAGAGAGACTAAAACTAGCTTTTAACCATACGTAATTAACGAATCGAAAATTGATGACACTATAAATGAATGTCACATTAACTGAAAAAGAATGAATGAACAATTAGTGCAGTGATTATATTTATAATCAAATATCTGATAGCAGGAAATTGCAAATATATCTTTTTACATAATTTACAATTAAAGCATAATTAATTACCAGTTAGAATATTTAGTGGCAGAATATCATGTAATAAATTTATTGTATCTTGTTCGGAGACAGATAAAAATACTGAATAAGTAAAGAATTTATCGTCTGTATTTACTTAGCAAATCTTCTCCACGTAAGACAAGCACCGGGCTCGGTTTTAGTATCGTTGAGATTTCTCCCCGAAATGCAGACCTTCTTCTCCATCTCGGCATAATACCAGAGCAGTTGATTCATGCCACAAGCGAAGGCAAACAAGACTAAGGTGTAGACGAAGAAAAACTTGACTATATCGATCACCATGCGACCAAGTGATATTTGTAATGGTCCCAAATGGGGATTGACAGAAAAAATGTAGACCAGCTTTAGGGAACTGGAAAAAATTCTCTATATTTATTTAATACTGTTATATAATTTTTTAAATAAGCAAATTAAACGAACAATTTTTTTATTATCAAATTTATTATACCTGAAAATATTTGCAGCCGCAAACAGACCTTCTGCAATCAACATGGGATCCCAAGCATCCCACTTTTCTCTTGGCAGATAAGCTGTCCCTCTATTTTGATAAATTTCTTTTTGAACCTAAAATCGAATATAAGTAAGTAACCTATAAGAATATAACCTAAAATTAAATTTTAAGGTAATATAATCATATCTTTTATCACATTAAATATGTAAGAATTTCTGTTTAGTTTTAATTAACCAGACAAAAACCTTTTTTATTTTTAATATTTACATTATGAACATTCGAAATATTACTCTTTGTTAAATAATCATAATTTTCATAGTTATAAAATGAATTTAAAATATAGAAGATACAAGTATATTTCGATCAGCGGAAGTTATTTAAAAATTAAATAGGTCTAATTATCGAGCAAAATTTTAATTTACACTCTCAATTAAAAGGACAAGTTAATTCATTTAATTCTTGAAAAATTTTATTAACACTCATTGAATTAAATCAAACTTAGATAAGATATAACATTATTCACAGATGATAACAGCTGTTTCTCAGCATGAATTTCAATTGATAGGAATGATAGATATTCCTAATTTTAAAATGGGAAAATAATTATTCAGAGACTATCATAGACAGAAAATTCAATAAGGTTTATGACCTTTATCTTTCGATTTTTCTGATTTTATTATATATATCTTCTTTTGTAAAAAAACAATAAGTTCAAAACATCGTATAATTACATTTTTAAAATTAAAATATGAGAATTTTGAATGGAATGAATATTATAAATTTCTTAAAAAATACTAAAAATACACACGATTTAATTTATTAAATTTTAAAAGTAAACATTAAATATTTATAAACATTTTTATTAAAAATTCAGCAGGTCCGATTTGTTCAAAATTATTATCCAACAAAATACAGAGATTCAACATTACCATAATTTTAACTTTATCCAGTGGGATTACGATACATTCTATATCTATAAAGTTAAAGGCATGGGATTACGACATATAATTCCACATAATAGAGTCCTGTGTCCTCACCAGAGACGTGACAAACTGCAAGTATTAAATAAAGGGCGATAAAATTCGTTCTATTCTGCATAATCTCTTTCTGATCAAATCCGTGCATTCAGAATAAATATTCCGAAATATATGGGAAAGTACAAAATGTAAAAATCTAAACAAAAATACAACGTTAACTTACACACACACACACAGTACACATACAGAAAATTACATTAAAAATATTAAAATATTTCGTTTTTTTGGATGAATTAATTATATTACATTATACCAACTAAAAATAAATTTATTTACAAAATAAATAAAAAATATATATATTCTAAATGAAACAATAACATATTTTTTTTTCTAAAAGTAGCTAATTAAGTCGAATGCAAACAAATGATAACTTAGCAAATGTGTTTTTATATACCGTCAACGTAGAAAATGAAATTAAAGAAATTCGATTAGATAACTGACAAATCTAATTTTTATGCCATTTTATTTTTAGAAATCTCATTTTATGAAATTAAATCCAAATTAACGGGATAATTAATTTTCGAGTAGTAAAACATAGATATAAATATATTAAATAAATATCTAAGTTAATTCAATATATATTTATTAAATTATCGTACCAAAATATGAACTTCGCATAAGAGCGCTTTTAATATATTTTTTTCCCTTTAATCAGACCGTGAAATTACTGCAATACACTACATAGATTATATATGAACGGTAAATGGAGTTGGAATGAAAATTTAGGAATTGATGGCATTTTGCAGCCTAAACGATGCAGATATTATACATGTAAATGATTATTATGTAAGAGAATTGATAGTTTTATTAATTTTATAGTAGATATGCTTGTTGAAGATACAATTATTACCTCATCATACTTAAGAAACGATTTTATTATAACGTTTTACACAAAATTGCCTTTAAAAAAAGACAATTTTTAAAGAAATAAATAGTGATACTTCATTTCTTCTAGATGCTTCTCGCAAATATTTATTAAATTTTTTAAAACCAAATTTTTTTCCGATTTCGTATTAAAAAATAAAGGAAAATATATAAAAACTGATTAAAATGAACTTAACATGTTAAATATATCGCATAATCGATTCTTAAATTCTCTATAATTAAGTGCGAAAGAAAAAAGAAAATACAGTATATCCAATTTATTTTAAATATTATAAAATCAAATAAAAATTTTCATAGATATTTAATTGATTTTTATAGTTTGTTTTTTTAGTTTAAGGAAATATTATCTGTCTCATTTCAGAAAAATTTTACTAGTCAAACGAAAGCTTTATTTATTATACGATAATTTTTTATAAAATAAATTTAAAAGATCAGATTAATAAAAATCGAATTAATTTTTATATAGCCTATATTTTACAAAAAAAAAAAAATTATAGAAAAGAATTATATTCTTTAAAAATTCAAAAATATCGTGATCATTATAATATATAATTTTAAAAATACATATTCGTATAATTACATAAGAAAATACATACACACACACATATATGTTAATAAAAAGACTGAATTATTTATATTTTATTAATATTTATCCAAATAAAAAAGTTGATTAATTATTAGATTAAAGTTTATATCAAAGTTGCAATAACTAATTTAAACATATGAAGATCGAGATTGTTAAGGTGTCAGTCTGACACTCGTAATCGAACCCGGGCAAGCAACCTTAGAAATTTTTTGTGGGCATTCCTCCTGGATATGTCGGCCTCCCTTCCTCACTACTTGCTGTCCCATTTTGGGCTTAATCGAAGTCATGACGGGTATGGAAAAAAAGCCCTCTTACGTTAGTGCCCACAGGTGAAAAGAGTAAAAAATGGCAAATGATAATTTGTTAAGATATACAGTACGCTAAAATATGCAATAAATATATTCCATAGTCTTGGATTAAATTATTTATTAACTTCTATAACAATTGCCGGTTTAATATTCAAATTATCTTTTACATTCCTTAATTTTAACATTTAAAGATTAATTTTTTTCGTCGGAGAAATTAAAAGTCTCGAGTTTTTATAATACAGTTTCTTTTTCTATATCAAGATTCAATCACAGAAAATAAAAATATTCGCTTCTCTATTGGATAGTTTGTACGTAACTATAAACGACAAATCTTTTTTCCTTGAAGCGAATTAGAATATGGAAGTGGATGTTTCCTTTTTACTTACATTGAAATTGCATTTCGTCAACAATAAATTTTTCTATAGAAAAAATTATCTTCTTCACCCATATATGACAAATTGTATAAAATATTTAGAAAACTACCAAGAAGCTAAAATCGTATTAAATTTCAGAATTGATTCTTTATTAATTTGATAATGCCAAGTCGTTAAATTCAACTTTCATTCTGACAGTAATCCGGATTGTGACAGAATCTGAACTTGATAACTAACATTAAAGAATTATAAAAATAGTAACCAGAAAAATAATTATATATTTTATTATTCTTTTTCAAAATTTAATTTATGTAATTTTTATTTTAATTATCGATCATTTTTTTAATAATAAAAATAATTAACCGACTTTAAATTCAATTGTTTCAGAAATTCGATTTAGGACAATTCAATTTTCTCCAACTTAATAACTAATATAATTTAATTTAAGTTAAATTTTCCTGTGTGATTGCTCTTTTAAAACTTCTTTATTTGAGGACGTTTCATTACTAATTTTATAACAACTCATAACAATAATTTTACTGATAAGAAATAAAAATGTCGATTAAAGTCATTTATTCTCTTTTTTAAAATTAATTTTTAATCTCTTTTTCAATATGATTTATATAAAAGCTGCATCTTTCAATGTTTTGTCTATCAATCTTCTTTAATGCACTGAAGGGCTATTGAGAAATATCGTTTTCAATCAACTAATTGAAGAATATAATATTAAGTCCATAAGAAATTCTGATTAGAGAGAGAGAGAGAGACAAAAAGAGAAAGAGGGAGAGAAAGATGACTAATATCGAGTTATAAAATAATTATATACATACATATTTTCCTTTCCTTGGCTATCATAAGCATTCTCATTCTATGTAAAAAGGAAATATACTTTGTATGTAGGGGGCATGTAAATAATACTTTGCAGTTAACTCATATATAGAAATTTTTCCTGTAGAAGAGATACCTAATATCATCATCTTTCCCTTGGGAAAATGATTACATTAGTCTAATTATTGATATTAAACATAAATCTGTGCATAAAAACAATAATTATTTATAATTATTTTATATGCGTAATTTTTAATTACTTTTTAAAAATTTTAAAAAAATTTTAGTGTTAAAATTTAAAAATAAGAATCATAACACGATTCAAAAGCTTTTAAAATGTTTAAACTTAATTTTAGTATAAAAATTAAATATATATTAAATAATTAATAATTTACAAATTTATTTTCTTTATTAACAAATTTTCTTTTATTAGCATCATCTAAAGCAGTGATGAGCAACTTTTTTTTTGCGTGCGGGTCGGAAAGGAACTTCGTAGGTTTCAGGCAGGCCGCATACATTTTTTGTTTTTTTTTTTTTGAGTTGCAAGCTTCAAGCCTGCCGAGTAACGACATGCCAAAACCGCCAGTACACTAAATACTAAAATAATATATGCTAATGATACGCAAACTAATAATATAGAGTTTATTCTCGTCTTTTGACTGGTCGAGTTTAGTTTAAATGTTCATCGTCACGAATATCGGCTTAATTGGAGTTGTATAATGGCACGAAGCAGAAAACGAAAAAATAAAACTATACTGCCAAAGCCATGGGGCCATATATAAAGAAAGGACATCGCGGGCCGCAAGCGGCCTGGGGCCGTGGGGTTGCTCATGACTGATTTAAAGCATAATTAATCCGAAATACGTACAATTAATGATGCAAATGTTCTCTTGATTATATTAGTCTTTAGAATAAAACGATTATTTGATGCGAAATTTGACTGTGAAGGAATGTTTATATTTTAATAAATTTTTATGCAGAGATTATCATTAATGCAATTGTTTTCTAAAACTTACTTGAAAATAAGCCACTATTCTCAAGGCCACTGTTGCCACATAGAGAGAGTTAGTGATGAAGTCGATGATATTCCACATGTCATTCACATATTCTGTTAGGCCGAGTTCCCAAAGCTGTTTTATTTCACTCCATATAAGACCTATATTTTTCAAAATGTGTGCAAATAACTTCTCAATTAGGAACTTACTTAATTTACTAAATGCAAAACAAAAAATTCTATCTAATTTCAATTTAAAATACGAACCAAAGCGTTCTTACGAACATATATTACATTCTAAATGTTAAACATACACTGACATACCCATTACCCATGCTAGAATCATCAGTTCCACGATGCTAGGAGTTGCTCCTCTTTTGGTGGTGACGTCTCCTTTGACTCGTGCCTTCATCTCTTCCGTTCCGAACCATTCCACCACCACCGTTTCGATTCTTTGCGATGCCAAAATCAGCAACACTACAATAATTTCAAATTCATTTTATATTTATATTTTATAAATATTTTGATTTAATTATTAATATATTTCGGCTAATATATTACATTTATTCAACATGTGAATTGTGAAAAATTATATGCTCGTATTAATCTAACTTGAAATTCAAGTACTTAACGCTTCCTCTAGTTATATAATTGAAATAAATATAAATTAATATTAAATTAATAAAAAAGTAACTATCAGAAAAATTTCTGAAATTCTTTAATAATTTAACTTACGAATTAAATTATTACTGAATTATTCGTCTAATTTAAACTAATATTTCACTAGTTATGGTTTGCTTATAAAATAATTTTCAATGAATTGTATTCTTTTGGAATAAAGCATGGAATGTTCATCCAAATTGAAGTGTGATTAAAAAAAAAATTAAAAGATTACAAAACCTAATATAAATATCTTGCACTAAAAATTTAATGCTACCCATTTTAATGTACATTAAAATATTTTAAAGATAATTTTTTTTCTTATTTTTAATAAATAATATCTATTTATTATGTTTTACGCGAAACTACACGTTGCACGAACTCTTGATATTTACAACACCCTGCATGTCAAGAAATCACAGCCAACACAGTTGTTGCATCATCTCATCTCAGATGTTTGACACATTTCAAGCTATTTTTTTTCGGTTCACGTTCAATTTAATGTCCTGAGAGAATCAGGAAATTCCAGAATGAAAACATGGAAATGAATTCTAGAGAACATGATCGGGGCAATAGATAAATTCACTGGAGATAATCCTATCGTGAATAAAATACTTTTTTTAATCTGCTGATCAATGCGTGATGTTTTCCGTCTTATATAGAAAGATATTTTAATAAAGTCCTCTTATAATAGTTTAGAAAGCCATAAGTGTTAATACACTGTGTTAACATGCTATTGAAGTCAAAAGAATTATCACCTTGCTATGAAGATAGAATCTAAAATGAATCAGATATGACAATAGTAGTAGAAGTTATATGAAAATAAAATATTAAGAATGTCAAAGTATAATCAAATTTTATTTAAAAGCAATTATAATTACGAACAAGGTTTAATTAACTTTTCTTTTAATTAAATAAAAACTGCATCAAGTGCTTATTTTTCTAAATAAATATTGATACATGCCAATGAATTTTGTTTACTCGAAGTAAAATTCGTTCGAACAAAAATAAAGTGAAGTTTAATAATAAATATTAATATAATAGTACTGAGTAACAGAGAAATTTTTGTATTCGGGGATTTGATTTTTTATTATCTCGGTACTCAGAAAATTCAGTTAGGTACACTTGACTTTTCGAATGTTCGAAATATGCAATATTATAGAAATATTTTAAATTAACTTTAATAAGATGGGCTATTAGTATTAAAAAGTCATAGTATATAATTTCTTAAGAAAATTAGTAATGGAATTTTTATCTATATCTTTTTTTATTTTAAATAAAATTTAAAAAAAACACGAATTTGTGATAATTATTATAAATAAAAAGTTAGATAGCAGTCGATCTTGAAATTTAGTCAAAGAAGCAAATCTCTTAACCATTAACCATCAGAATTTGATAGCATCAATCATCCTAATCTCCCTGCAAAATTTCAGAAATTTTCGGCAAAAGACACAAGAGTTATTAAGTTTCAAAAAAGGTGAACAAAATCGTGCTTCTCACACACTAACATCCATACATACAGGAAAAAATCCCTTTCTTTCATTTCTCGACATTTTAAGGTGCCCTGAGTCCAAAAATGTAAAAGCCTTGGAGGGTCTCTGTTTTGTCCGATTGCCTTACTCTCCCTTGTTAAATGTACTGTACATAACAGCCAGGAAAGTAAAATCAAAATTCTTCTATTGTATTTCTATTACACGGTCCAAAACTATAGATTTGTTTACTGTATATTTATTATTCTGCCCAATGAAATTACGATTTTGCTACTGTATTCATTGAATACTTTGGGCAAATGTTGGGCACTTATAAAACAATAACGTCTTACCTAAGCGTTCGGGATTTCATTTAAAGCATTGTGAAATTACTTATATGTATAACTTTTAGCTCTTTCGAATAAAGACCTTCCTATTGGCAAGGCATTGTTTTCATTGGTGTCTCTTAACCTTATATGCAAACTATTCACTAACACAACTACCAATAGTTGCTCTAATGCTATTGACATACCAGAAAAAGCTAGAGATATGACGAATATCACAAAATATGTAGAAATATGTTACATAAAATCAACATAATTCGTTTCAGAAATCGAAGGAAATGTCAAATATGTAGGTTTGACTTTCCAACATATCAAAAAGAAAAATATGTTTTAGCATATAAATTCGGGGTTTACTAATTTAATTATTTTCTTAGTATTCGAGAAAAATCCGAATTAAATACATAACTTATTTATCCGGATTTTTCTACATATGTGGCAAACAACAACAACAACTAAACACTAAAGTATTTTGTTGGGAAGAAATCTTATGAGTGAAGCTATTTGAAACATATTTCTTTATATTATTTCAATGAAAACATAACATTGAATCATCTTCGAGAGACAAAAATTTCGAAATATGTTTCAGCATTAACTTTGAATTAATACGCATTTCTGGAATGATCATATTAATAATATTGAAATAACTTGAATAATTGCAAAATGTTTAAATGGCAATAAATTGGCTATAAATAAGAATGTGTATAAATCAACATCATTTACTCAATTCTAATTGAATTGGATTTTACTGTAATTTATTTTATTTGACATAATTAAATTACTCATATTATATAATAAATTTACAAAACTTCGTAAATTAAGTATATAAATAAAAATGTATTTCAAATGTACTATATTTAAGAGTTGAAAATTTAAATGAATATTTAAAAAAATCTGAAACGGTCTTCATTTCAAACGAAAATTTTCTATAGGCCTAATCATTTTTATATTATAAAATTAAGATATTTTTTAAACATTCGAAGCCTTAGAGCTAAATTCTGAGACCTGAAAAAGGCAAAATAAAATAATAAATGTGGATCCCTTCAGAAAATCATAAAAGCATGCAAATAAAATCAGACGTTTGCTGTTTATTAAAAGAATAATTAAACAATAGAAGTCCCTTCTGCTTCCGGATCCCTAGTCCACTTTATCTGGATTTACTTCAATAATCAAATGAATTTTTTAAAAGACGAAAGGATCAGCTAGACACGAAAAAATGCAAAAAAGAATCATTTTAAATGGTTTAACAAACTTAATATACTCATGAATTAGAAATATTATATATTCGACAATTTAATTGTAATATTTTTAATTTCTGTCAAATATTATTCATTTCAAAGCAATAAATTTACCTGCTGTTCGATTGATTAGTACTATTCGTAATTTCTATTTAATTATTTAGTAATCCACTATTATTAAAATATTCTTTTAAAATCAGTTTATTTATTAAAATTAAAGCGATTATTGTATATAATTATTTAATTAAAAATTTATTATAAATATTAATATTTCGAATAGTTTTTAGTTGTTATATTAAGCTATTAAAATGTTTTCATACTACTTTTTATGTCAAAGAACAGTAAAAAGAATTAGAATTATTAGAATTAAGACTTACTAATATAACATTCTAGTATTAAACGAAAAGACATTTGCTAACATTCGTGCAGAATACTGGTTCCAACTTATGTATTAAATTATGCATGTTAAAACATAATTATATTTTCTAACAATACAAAATTATTCGTTTAATAAATATTAATAATTAAATAAAATAAAAATAGCTATAGAAGTACAGTACAGTTTGTTATTAATTATTTTTTTTAGTAATATGAATAGAATTTAGAATAAAAACTGCATTTATTAGTGTGCATTTTTGAATTATCATTCATTTTTACTGAATTCGATTTGAATTTTAAATAAGATGTTCTAGAAATGTCAAGAAACAAAGAAGTATACCATGTTTCTGGTGTGAAAACTAAGCATAAAAAGAATCAAATTTGGTTTAATTCTAAAAAATGTTTAGTTTTGTGTACATATTAAACAGAAAATCGAGTTTATTAGAGTTCATATAGAAGATAATAACCGATCTAAGTTTGCTTTTAATTGATATATTTTAATTAATTGATATCAACGTAATTTGAATTATTGATAACGTTAGGAAATTGTACTGGCTGATTAAGCAACGTGTTGAATAAACACTTAATTATAACTAAAGATTTTCTTCAATTATATTGATTGAAAATGTAGTAATATAAAATTAAATTATTTAGTTTTTTTTACTAAGCAAGTTTTACGATCTCTCAAGCACAAAAGTATAACTTAAAAGCAATTATTTATTGTGACATTGTCACAATACTGGGCTGCAATTTTTAATGATAATTTTAATTTATTTAAAATATATGCTTTCCACCTCAAATTATTAGTGGCTTGCCCCTGTACATCATACTTTTCCTTTAACAATAAAGTCGTGTCGGTCATCTATTAACTGCTTTCAGGGGAAGTTTTGAATTGAAATAACGTGATTTCCGGTTTGCATCAGAAGTTTTTATATAGTTAATCAGGGTCTCCTGCCCATAAGGTTTCATATCTGGTATCATCTTTTATCTAACTAGTTCTATTCTAGAGATTAAGGAAAGTCAGACAGACACGGACGACAGCGAGAATTATCATTTTTTGATAAAAATAATTATTGTTTAGTACTGGAAAATTTTAAAATAACTTATTTAAAATGACTACACTTTAATTACATAATTCGAAAGACTCACTGTTATTTTATATATAGAAATCTGCGCAAATGGAACAATAATTTCTAAAATTCTATTTAATTGATGAAGAGAAGTACGACTAAATTGCAACTATACTTCTATAAATGAATTTATTTTTTAATTGTGAAATAATTACTGTATTTTAAAACTTCAACAAGATAATAAATATTCTTGTTTTATTAAGATATTTATTGCTATTATTATTTCTAGCCGATACAATTTCAAATGCACAATTTCAAGTGTATAATTTCTCGTTACAAGGCCGGAAAATCTAGTAAAGAGGTAAATAGTCTTTATGGGATTTGAAGCGCAATAGCTTTCAAGGGTTAAAAGTATACCAAAAAGGTTTCAATAGCTTTAAATAGTTTCACGATAATATTGCCAAATGAAAGTGCAATAGAATTTTCAAAATCATTGGAACCGACTTTATTGATTGCTGAACTGAGTCCATTTGATTGATGAAGAGCTAAAGACTCTTTAGAAAGACATTCTATAGTTTCATTGGGACTACTTATATTGGAGAATTTACTGTTAAGAATTTCGTCCTGATTGATTATAAATTTTAACTTATCATGTAAAAAACAACTTTATTTTAAATTTAATTAAGATTTTAATTTTAACTGTATAAATAATTTTAATCTTAAACATAAAAATTTTCAGATTATATATCCATTATATGGTTCCATTTCATTTACGATCTGACGCGATTTTTAAATTATAGAATATAAAATAGACTATATAAACTTTTCTGTATATTGAATACTTTAAATATACTTTTTAGCTTCTCTAAGATTTCTAAATTTCCATTAGAATATAAAGAAATCAAAAATAGAGCGCTGAATTCGAGATTTTTATTCATATTAAATCATTTAAATGACAAATCAAATAATATGGAAAAAGTTACAATTACAGTATTCGATGTGTTATTATTCTGTATGTGAAATTTGAGCTAACATTTATCATATTAAACGGCATTCTCAGGTTTTGGAGACGTGCCCAGACTCATAAAATCAACTGATGCATTCTGTATGTTTCTAAACGTCTATTTTATGTGAAAAATAACAGTTTAAGTTCGAACAGATAAGAGTTACTGCATTCGAAGCATTTGTTTGATATGTTCAAATACCAAATATTATTTATTGATATTATAACTTTATTTAAATTAGAAATATAGATATATTATACTTACATAAAAATGTGACGTAAGAGGCCGAGTGACAGATAAATTTGATAAAAGGCTTCCTCATGGTTCTTCCTAAAGACGAATGAGGTGCTACGATGTAACATGTTGAATAGACGGGAAACAAAATGCCTATTCTACAAATCTCTAGAGTCTGAAACACGACATTTTTCCTTCGAAAACCAGGAAGCCCTTCATACCAAATAGAGGCGAGGAGCTGCTGCACGTTTGGATGGGCACAAAACTAAAACAAGAAGAAGTAGGAAAAAATAGAATGTAAGCATGCAGGATATGTCCTTTAAATTTTTTTTTATATTTAAATTGATATATTGTACTGTAAAATTATTAGAATAAAGCGATTTCGGTTCCTTTTTAAGTAATATATTTCATAAAAATGCAATTTCTTAAAAATGACTTAAAAATACTGAAATATAGCATATAGATGATGTTTTAGAGACGTTATCAAATTTGGTTTTGTCGCCATAAACCGAATCCGCGAATGGAAAAGATCTTTTCTATTTCTTAAATTTAATGCAGTATTACAAATGGATGGTAAAAAGTCGAATATTTAGCTTTGGTCGTGATAATGGAAAACTGATCAAATTTATAAAATAAGTCTATCCAATAAGTCTCAAGAAAAGAAAAGCGATTCAGTTCTATCACTTCTATCTTATCTAAGTTTTAAATTACCTTAGTTTATTTAGTAACGCAATATCCTTTATTATTATTGATCAGTAAAGTTAAAGCGCTTTAGATAATATATTAGCGAATCATTTGACAACTAAATAAAAAAAAAATTATTGTTGATGTTAAGGAAAATCTAAGGGAGAATTTTTTGTTAAAACAAAATCCCTTCGAGATTCTCTATTTAATATTTTACATTTCAGCTTCACTACGTTTGAAAAAATATAATTTTCTGTTTGTGTGATAAATATATAAATCGTAAGCGCTAAATAATAAATTTTAAAGATAAAAATTGTTACAGGGAACGGCACATTTGATAAACTAATAACGAGATTTATGCAAATCTTTATAAAATGACATTTATTCATAGTCGATATATTAGACTTACATATTTCTGATCTTATTTAGAAATTTCTAAAATCGTTTTTTGTTAGTTCATCTAGAATATTTCTTTAATGGGCTATATATTATATTACAAAAGCCAATAATAAGCCGACATTATAAAAATAAACGTCTGAAGTATGTAATATAATTCGATATTATCTTTTGTAGACGAGAGATATTCCTGAAGTAATTTCATAACTTCTTCTAATAACATTTCTTATTTATGATATTCTACAAGACCGAATTGTTTAAAGATAAATTTTATCCAGTTTTTCTGATTGAGGAATTAAATACTTAGAGATAAGCAACTAATTGCAGGAGATAAAAATGTGATATGATTAACTAATTCTTCTCGATAAATCGTATCCAATTATTATCTGAACATACGAATAATGTATATATTCGGTCCGTTGCTTTGAAAAATTTATATCGAAAATCAAATAAAGATTATATGCTAACTTGTAAAAACCAATTACCATTAAATCAACATAATGCAGTGCAATTCATGGCATTAAAATACAGTACCTTATTTTTTTTAATGTTATTTAATGGTAATATCTTGACTTAAGAATGTTTGTAGAAATAATATAAAAGTAATTGTGAACTGCACTTTACTGCTATGTTCTGCGCTACGTCATGCTGTTTTAACGAGAATAGGCTTTAATATTATCTCACAAATTGCAACAATTTAGGTGATGTTTGCTAGAGTCACGATCTACCACACGTGCTCATTTTCCGTTTGGTTCCTTTCAGAGAAAAAAAATGCCTTTTCTTACATAAAATCTTCGATTCAGCTTATACAAATTATAAAAATAATATTTCAAGTTTTACAATTTATCTAATGCTATTTCAATTTTTTTTATCAACCAGTTATAAATTAATCATATAAACAAAACAAATTCTGTCGTGCTTTAGTTATCCGACTAAGTTTGATGTTACATAATTTATACATAATACATTAAATATGTTTCAAAGCATACTTTGCTAGAGGCATAGTTCCACGAAGCGCTTTTATTAAATAAATAAAAAATAAATAATAAATTGAGAATATATTAAATATTTATAAATTATTCCTTTACACAGCAAGAAAACCAAAATAAACGGCAAATCTTTATTTATTTATTTTTAATTTTTGAATGATAACAGCGCATACCCTACTTCAAGCAGCTATTATCCCAAGGAATCTGTGGAATTTTCGTACCATTTTAATTACATCATTAAACTCTCCTTATTAAAAGAATTTTGAATGAGCCTCTCTGATTGCAAAGTAAATTCCTTGAAAACGTTCACATTTCAATTTATTGAATTTCGATTAACTAAATACCAATCTCTGTTTATGTTTACCTTTTTCTGTTTATATTTAATTGCCAGTTTGAGACGATTCAAGTGCATACGATCACCATGTTCGAAAGCAGGACCGGTTGTATCATGATTCAATAACACTTCCAGCTCATAAGAACTCCTCGTATGATCCAGTAAAGCCGTGGCAAAGTTCTGACAACGTCTTCTCAGTTCCTACAATAGAAAAAACGCATTAATTTAAATTAAAATATAAAAATAAAAGAAAAGTTTTTGATTTTTTCCTTACTTGATATTCGTTCTTAAATTCATGTTCCATAAAACTAAGACGCCTCAATTCCCAACTTAATTCGAAGGCCGTAAAAATGGGATCCTTGCTGGACAAGGCTATCAAGGACGGAGATGCCAGTGCTCTGAAGGAGTTAATCCTAGATCTGGAGTGTCGTAGACTATCTTCAGATCTAGAACGCACACATTCGTTACAACCACACCGGACTTCATGAGGGAGCGGTATATCCCATCCTCTATCCAGTAAGATCTTTAAGATCTCGTAATTATCACGATGAGCAGCCAGTATCAGTGGAGTTACATCGGGTGTAAAAGTTGCAGTATCTTGATCGATAGCTTCCCAACTCTGAAATAGTTTGAAATTTAATATTAATTAATATATTACTGATATATAAACTTAATAAATCGTTAAACTGTTAAGTTTTTAATTACAATGTCTAATGCTTACTTGTTATTACTATAAAAATTTAAGAAATAATTTTGATTTGAAGGATTAAAAAATCAAAATACAATCCAATTTCGATTTTCGAGGATTTAACTTTTAGAGATTTAATTACTGTATTAGTAAATTTTTCATCAATGATTAAATGGGGATTCTTTTGGAGTTTTGCTGCCTACTGTGGAAAATTGCAGGCAATGCGCGTAAATTAGATAAATGTAAATAAAAAGTTTAGTAAATTATAAATGCATAAAATTGATTTATTATTAAACTATTTTATCATTTCCTATCATAAAATACAGTAGAGCATCGATTATCCGACTCAATTGGGGACTCGGGTTGATCGGATAACTGAAAAAATCGGATAACCGAAAAGAATGAAAAAAATACATTATTGGTATAGTATATTAGTATAGCCCATGTAATTAATATATTAGTACTGTATATCGCTATTAATTAGTTAAATGTAATTAGTATATTAGTATATCGTTAACCTACTTCGCGTTAAATTTTCATCGATGTTAAGCCTAACAAATTTTTTTTAAAAATAATAATCGTCGCTATTGTATCGTTAAAAATTATTTTTAAAATTATTTTATTGCTCACAAAGCAAACAACCACTCATAATTAGAAAATTAAGTCTCGTTTAAATACTGGCCTCCCTTTCATGGTCGAGTCAGTGTTGCCAGTTAAAATACGCAAAAATTTAACAAAAATAATATTAAAGTAGCCAAGAGATAGCCAAATATTGTAGCGCCATATCACTAGCGGACATTTGAAATTTGCCGACTAGAACGATCGGTTAACCGATGTGACGGTTAATCGGGGGTCAGATAATCGATGCTCTACTGTATATACAAATTTGCTGTAAAGTTGCGGTGTGTGGGAGTATACATTCTGTTTGGGGACGCCACGCTCTTTGGCTAGACAATAGCCAGTTTCAATCACGCGTTTTGTATCTTAGTGCACTGTATCTCGTGTTTCTTGCAACTTTAATAATTTTACTGTTATCTAAATACTGTGCCTGTATTGCATCACATCATACTATAAATATAGTGTATTGCGTATTTCTTTCTATGTGTGTTAGCCTACATTGCTGGTACTATAATTAAATTTAAATTTATAAAATATACTGTTATAGTACATTGTATTGTTTTATTTTTGTGTTAAATATGATCAACAATATTAATAATTAAGTTTCCCACTCTCGCGAGGATCTTGCGCGCCTAACCCCGAATGTGAAGAACCAGATGTATTGTACTGTACATCTGGTTTTTCATACTGTACTATATTGTACTGTACATACTTGCCAAATTATTAGACCCATTGACTAATATCTTACTTTTTGTACTATTTTCTTCTCTTTTTTATAATATTTTTTAAAGAATGAGTATTTTTTCATGATATTCTTATTCTCTATTATATCCGAAATACTTTTAATAAGTTTTTTTATATGGCAACGATGTAAATGTAAAAAAATAACAAAAAGGGAAGTGACAGAGGTTCTTAGTAAGTTATGGCAGCACAGCCTCAATTATGAGAACAAAAATAAAAAAAATGTATAAAGAGTATTCATTATGTTATAGAAGCACTTCTAGCTGTTAAAGATGATCATTCAAAATACTAATTTTCATTTTAGATTTTTTAAAGTTCTATGATATTTAAATAATCTTATCAACAATTGCATTTTTATTGAATTATTACATCAAAAACTAATAAATCATCAATTTTTTGCATGGATTTAATAATTTGCAAAGTACTGTAGATTAGTAATATTGCTTTAGTTAATCGATTAAACTCATGAATTTTCTATAAAATTCTAGAAAATGAGAGGAATAAAATCTGTTAAATTTTTCCATTATCTATTCATCAAATTGTATATGATTGTTTTCACGAAATTTGATAATAGCGTATTTTACGACATATAAGAAGCAACTTTTGTCCAAAAAACAGGCTAAAAGATCGCCCTGCATCTTATATGTTAATTTGCGCTCTCCCATAGACGACTGAATTCCTCAAACGGCCTTCAATAGGCTAAAGATAGGCTTTCCAGATTTCTACGACTAGATTAAACACTTAACACTTAAAAATGCTTAATGCTAGCATTTTCCAACTTTCACTCTACCCCATCCCATCCCAAAAAAGTGAAATTGAATGATTTTTTTAGTCAATCACTAAACATTCTGTTTAAAATTTTTAGATCTTGTTTTAAAAATTAGTTTTTCTACTAATCTTAAAATATTTGCAAATTATAAATTAAAGTTTAATTTAATTTAGAATTTAAAATATTTAATAGTAAACTTCAGCTGTCTGTGGGAAGATATGAACTGATACATAAGAATAGCCTGTGCTATTACTAAAGTAAGGTCGTTTAAGAACTAAAAATAATATAAATAGTTATAACTTATATGATTTTTAGTGCCTAGATATCCTAGTCTTTGCCATTACAGAGAATGAAAAGCAGCTTTTTCATGTAGTCATGTTAAATATTTTAATGGTAAATGACTTCTCTTTTTTCCCTGTTGCATTCTAATTTTACTTTTTTAAACAAAATTTTGGGAATCGAATGTCAAAGGCGCGGAATGGCTTTTAAATACACTAAATACTTTTCTCTAAATATTCTGCCCTGATGCTGTATGTCTTATATGCAGTAAAATACTGTACTTAATATTTTATTACAATTACAATTATTAAAGACATATTTACATGTGGCTCCCCTGGAGCGTGATGAGCTTCTTCATGTTCCAACAATACTTCGACTGCTTCGACATATTCTTCACTAATAGCATGAAGTAATGCATCTTTTGTTTCTACTCCATATTTTATTAATAATTCTACCATTTCCAAATTTTCATTATCAATGGCCATCAACAGAGCGGATCTTGCTAGGGGATCCACGCAATTGATATTGATTTGGCCTTTTTCTTTGGCAGATTCTAGATATCTGAGAGGAAAAAACAATGAATATAAATAATGAAAAAACAGAAAATTTGATTAAAAGTTTACGTATTTAAAAATAACTGTAAAAGCCTTTCTGAATTCAAGATATTTACACATATATGAGAAAGGAACAAAAATCAATTCGTCAGATTTATTCGTCAAATATATGAATTTTAAAATCGAATAAAAATTTTTATTTTTCTCTGCGATATTTAAATCGGCTTATAACTAAGATTGTTTTTGGCAGCAACATCCAATCGAAAATAGATTAGTGGTTCATTGGAATATGCAGTTAAAACAATTAATCGCCTTATAATGAGATCGCATTCCCGAGTAGAAAATATAAGCATCTCTCGACAGTAAAGATTGCAGTTTTTATCAGAGAAAAATTAATAGTGTAAAGAATACTAAAAAATAAATCATCGTTAAAAAGTCGTTGTTTGATATTTTTTAAAAAGACAGATAAGTAATTTCCATAAATTATGGTAATTCGATGGTAAAATAAGTTAGAATAATAACAGGATAGTTTCATGAAAAATGAAAAATTCCTTTATTATTTTTCTTTCCTTTCTCAAATGACTAATTTCAAAATATTTTGAGACCAAATTACTATTAATTAGCAATTATTAAATATATAAAATCGTCTTAAAAATCTCTATAGCTTAACTCTTTACTGTGATCGACTAACTTAACCAGGTCGATCTGTCTATTTATTTTCTAAAGAAGAAATGCTTATATTTAAAATCACGAGCTTAACGAAAGATTCTATCAACGCTCTCCGGAAGCACTTGAAATATCGATATACATAAGAAGAACAAAAGAAAGATAGAATTTATTTGAAACAAGGTAATTATACTTTTATACGCATTTATGTTATCAATTTATTTTCTTAAATCACAACAAATTATCATCTAGCAAAATAGATTTATGGCCTGTTAGTTATTCGTTTATAATATATACAAATCTTGCTAGTAAATTAAGCTATTGTAAAATTTTATGGGGGGAAAGGTAGCTTTTTACGTTATTTGGATATAATCCATTAGATCGATACAATCTCGATGGATAAATCTTGAAGGATTTAGAGAATAAATAGAATGCATAGTACGTTGCATTTCAATCAAGACGGAATTACTTAGTAATAAGATATGAAATAAAGTTGGTGTGAGAGACAGAATCAAGTTCACTACCATAAAATCGTTTCTCCCTTCACCTGTCACCAAAGCACATTTGATAATAACCAATTCGTAACAATCCAATTTCAGATTCTACAGTTTGCGCTCTTCCATTATATTCTTTCTTTTGCTACCACTCGTTAATTTATAATAACGAACGAGATGGAAAGTCTGTTTTCACTTTAAAAAAAGCACTAAAGTCAAGATTTTAAATAATTTTTTTTTTACTAATTTAAAATCGTTATTTTAGCCATTTGAACTTAATAAATAGTTTGAGTCTAAAAAAAAGAAACAGTTAAATCGGGAAAAACATATAAAAATAAAACAAATAGAAATCTTAATGAACTTAAACGACAATAATTTTTTATATTCTTTTTTTACATTTGTTGTTTTAACAGACGTTTTTATGTTGAAACTGCTGCTTTTTAAGATGTTTCGCAGTCGTTAATTGAATGCTGAATCTTGCTAGGAGTCACAATAATCTAACTGTAGGCATTATGTTCTTTATTCAGAGAGAACAATTCCAGTATAAAATTTAATTAATCATTAATTACTGAGATGTAAGAAAAATGCTTTTATCAGGAGTAGAAATATCGTTAACAAGTTTTGAATTTGAATAATAATCTCTTTTTCTTGGCATTAGCTTGAAATTTTACATTGTCTGGATAAACTTTAATTTTTCTTAAATAAAAAATACTATTTGCACGAATTCTTTATTCAATGTTATATAAAAATCTGAAATAAGTAGATAATATCAATATTTTGCAAAAACTATTTCTAATTTTTATTTAATTTTTGCTTATGAATTAATTAGTTTCTTTAATTAATTCTTAAGTAACTAGTAAATAAATTCATAAATAACTATATATAATTGATAACTCTCAATTATATATTGTTACATTCATTGTAACATAAAACTACACGATATATCTTCTGTATTTCGATTAAAATATTGAATATTAGATTAAAAAAAGAACTACAAATACTATTAAATATTAATTAAAATATATCTATTGATATATCGGCAATCTTTTGTAATTCATTACACTGTTAGACAAATTAGGAGTCAATGATATAAGATTCATCCCCTTAAAGAATCTTTATCATTCTCTAAGTTAACTTTTGACCTACATGACTGAAAATCTATCGTAAGTTGTAATCACAATCGGACAAAAGAGCGGCAGAATTCACATATAGCTAATAAATAAATCAATGGGGGATATCTCACCTTCTGACAGAAGCCAAATCACCTCTTTCTACAGACAAAAGAAACTTTTTTTCTTCAAACAGCAACTGGCCTTCCTTCCTTTCTGTCTTTTCTTGTTTCGGAGGTGGATGAGGTGCATGATTGACATGACATTTTACCTCCTCCGGATCACACTCACCCGCCTCTTCGTCCATTATTTCAACAATGATACAGTTTCATTTTAGATGCAAAATTATTACTTCGAAACCTGTGAAGAAATTAAATTAAGAATCAGAAAAATAGATCGTTATATAATCCAATTCAGTTATTTCTAAGTCCAGACTGAGATGCAGTGGAAACAAGCAGCAAGGAACTGCAGGCAGATGTATCGATTGACCTCCCTTATTTGCCAGAAAACGAACAAAACATTCTTACAAAATGTACAAAATAAGCAAATTTTATTCTATTAATCAAATATCACAAAAATTAATCTTAAAAATATCATTAATAACAACTTTTCTCTATAGTAAAAGCAATTGCATATTGCTAAAACCTGCATCTTCTATAATTTGCAAATGTTTCTGATTTGATTTGTACCATAAGAAAAATAAATAAACGATTTAATAAATTGAAAATAGTTATAGCTCAGTTATTAAGATATATAAATTTATTCGATAATTTTTAATAAAACAATAACATAAGAAAACTATTCAATCGAACAAGTCCTCACTTTAAATAATTCGATGAAATGAAATTAAAAGCAATAGAATTAACAGAGCTGAAAAATTTGATTTTTATCAAATGCAAATCGTTAAAAAATGCAAAATAAATCGGGTATTTCTTTAAAAATTTGAAAGGAACCGAAATTTCACAATAAAGAATTTTGCAACAACATCAGCACCTACATGTACGCTCTAAAGGGCAACGTCCTGACTTGTCAGTACTTGGATATTGATATTTCTCGGCGCTGTATTGAGATTTTCAGCATCAACTGCTCTACCTAGTACTGTCTGATTAACATAATAACTGGCCGTAAACAATAACAATTAAACTTTAAACGTCCAACAGGAATTTTTATTATCACACATAATATTTTTTATTTATTTTTTTCTACGCTTATGCATTCTCCAACTTACAAAATGAATATATCATAATACAATAAACTACTATGAATTTCTCAAGAGAAGACGATAAAATTTTGACAAAACTTCATTATAATTTAATAATATTTTATGTAGCAAATTATTTAAGGGTGATTTAAGTTAGATAATCGTTAAGCTTTATAATTCATAATAGTTCATAAAGTCACTTAGAAGAGATTAAAAATACCCAACACTTGCTACAACTGACCAACATTATAATGCAATTATTCAATTTCTCCAGTAAACAATTGTTAAACATCCGTCTTAATTATGACTGGAGAATAGATACATTCTATTCATTATACACCAGGAAATTATACAAGATCTCCGTACAAGACAAGAATCGATAAAACACGCGCTTAGTATTAACATATGTATAACAATATTTATACACCAAACGGATCTTTTGCTCGACTAATGTAAATAAACGTGCATTCAGTTAACTTTATCGGGAAATTAGTTTTTAAATCGCATCAAGCATGAGAAAATTCTCTCCTTACAAGAAAATTTACGGCATTTCTCTGATGCAGAGTTGTGTAATTTTATTTAAAGAAGACGACTTATTTTTTGAGAAATTGACGAAAAAGTTGCTTCGATCCTTAAATGATACCAATTTAAATAGTGAAATGAGTCTTCCAAAAAATAGAATTATTTGAATAGTGGATATCTGCAACTGCACTTCATTTTGAATATCCAAATGACTTTCTCTGACATTTATATTTGAAATAACTTTCAATACGATGGCTTGATCTTGATTAAAACAAAAATACATGAGCTTTAGTTTTATTTTAATAATTCCTTAAAATAATGTTTACATCATTTTACAATGTTTCCATTATTTAATGAAGAGAGGAACTAATTATTTATTTATTTATTTATTTTTGTTCGGGTGTTAGAACTTCATAATTGAATGAATTGCCTTAAATTACTGAAGGAAAACCATAAAACTGTTAATAATCANAACTGGAAGTCAATAATTTTGGATTACTTTTATTAGTGACAAAATGATTTACTTCCTTTTTTTAAGTCTATTTACTTCAACTGCCTTAAAAACTAGAAAAATAAAAGTTTAACTTATTAATTATAAATTGAACTTTTATTTCTCTAGTAGAAGATTTAATAAACAGATTCTTGGATTAATTTCTGGAATTAATTTAAAATAATTTAACGCTAATTATTTATTTATTTATTTATTTATTTTTGTTCGGGTGTTAGAACTTCATAATTGAATGAATTGCCTTAAATTACTGAAGGAAAACCATAAAACTGTTAATAATCAAATAACACGTTCTGCTGTATATTAATCACGTATTAACTGAGTCAGAAAAATATATTTTAACTCTCGATAAGTTCCGAATTCGTGTTCTTCGGTACGAACACGGTCGAGATTTATACTGTATGAGTAACTTCGAATTAAGACATTCGAAGATACTCATGTAACATTTGCCCAATGTAAACCAGAAACAAAGGAGTAATTTATTTAACTTCAATTGATTTACATGTTTGGCCGGTTAGAACATTGGGGCATGTTAATCGAAAGACTGATTAAATCAATCAGAATAAAAAAAAACATTTTTTTTCTACCCGGATCAGTTTTTGGAGAATAAAGAATGGTGTATATACTTTGTATTGAATGTTATTTGTTTATATGTTTACATTTACTATTTACACGTATTTTTAAACTTTATGAAAACTTAAAATTAAATAAAATTAAGTAAGAACATTTAAAATTTGGCAACTCTCAAACTATTACAAATTATGGAAACTGTCAATATTGTTAAGATTCAAGACAAAAATTTATTCGATATTTTACTTAAACGAAAAAATTTTATATCAAATTTTATATATTTTGCCTCTTATTAAATTTATAATATTCATTAATATAATTCGATAGAATATTTTTATAAAATAAAGAATCATTATATAGAATAAAATTTATTAAAGATAAAGCTAAAACTTATATTAACATATGCGATAAAATCCGAGTTCACTACAAATATTTTACTCTTCTTAAGATAAATCTTAATCTCGGAAGATGTTTTTAAACACTTTTACATGATTTATAATAAAACATATGGACAATTTATTAATCAATAAATGCGAATTTATGAAGTGTCACTTTTTTGATTAAGTTATTCCATATAAATTTAAACAGTGTCACCATTTTGGGTCCATTCCAACACTTACACAAGATGACAGTTTTCATTATTAATATTCGGCCCTTGATAGTGACCCGGATAAAGTTGCATTATCAACAGAACGAGGCCAAGTACCATATAATTTATACAAAGGAAACAAGAGACGAGGATTAAACCTATAGTAGACTAAATCGCGAATTAATTTTCATCAATAAACGAAAATTAAAGCGCTGTTTAACTTATAGAAATTGATTAAAGTCTGTATATTATTTAATTTAATATCGCTTCTAGGTAATTCAACTCGAATATATAACTAGAGAAGCATGTTTGCGTACGTAATTTTACATGCAAGTACACTCACGTCTAGCTCTAGTTAATCTTTCAGATTTGCATTATCCTATTGCAACTAAAGACTATTTTATCAGTCCCGAATGATTCATTATTGAAGCTTCTTCTTAATTAAAGATTTTCGTTACTATGTAGGCTATTTTAATATCAATCGAAAGTGAATTTTTTCAATTTTTTTCTCCTGCCATTCTATTAAATGACATAACCTTTACTGACAAAACAGGTTATTTGTATAGAGGAACGTTGATTAAAATTTTGTCGAGATCATTTACACGAACAAAAACGATAATTAATCTGAAAGTATAATTGCTTAAGAAAAATTAGTTCGTACGAGAGTTACATTGCGTTAAAAAAAATGAATAATTATTATTCCGCTGCTTTGCATTCCTCACGTAAAGTATACAATATTAATGTATAGCGTAAAACAGAAAAAGTTATAAATTAAATTATAACTTCTACAGTACAGACAATAAAAAACAACCGAAAGAGATATAAAACAAAGTCTTACATCTACTCCACGGATTTACAGCAGGAAAAAGGTGGATTTTTATAGTTGAAAGATGTTTTTTTTTTGTTTTTCAGATGCAGCAAAGAGCTCGACTCAATTAATTTCTGTCCGCAAAAGTTTTATTGTAACCAGTAATAAATTATCGATGTTTTTATTTCTTGCGTAATATTAACTAAAATTCGGCATTAAAATTCAAATATAATTAAGTTTTGTTGTAAAAATGCACTAAATACTTATTTGTTTTGGGTGAGATTAATTTCAAAAATATTTATCAATCGGTAAAGGAATATATATTTTATCGAAAGATACTCGTGTTGTTTTATGAGCTATTATCGTTAAATAAAATGCGATTATTGTGGTTGCAGGAGCGCATCCACTAACTACTCTGGGGTGGAAAGATCGACTTTTCCATCACGATATACAGATAAACGACGTTCCGCATGTTTCTTGCCAGATAACGAAACTGATATGTGGAGATATTTGTTCTATGAGTAAGAGAATTAGCAAAAGATTCGAGTTCAAACTGCCACATGCCCAACGTTTAATCAATAAAATTTGTACAGAAAGCGAAGCAACTGTTTATCCGGGCGCTTAAAATAGAGTGACCTCTGTTGAATTTGAACAGTCCAAAATGACGAACGGCTTCGGAATGTTGATGAAATTCACTGTTTATTTTAAATCTTTTTGGTAATTGTGCATCTAAAAAGTGTACGGAGATACATTAAAAGATAAATTAATCATAAAAAAGCCCGTCCTACTCGGTGATTAAAGTTATCTGCACCTTATAAAAATCCGAAAATATCGATTTTAAATTTAGTGAGTTATAATCGTTCTTTAAGAAATTATTAACGAATGAATAACTTAAAGAAAAACCGACAATTTTTGCCTATGTTAAGAAAAAACGTTTCACCTTCGTCTCGCAATAAAAAATAGTCATAAAATTAGCTTGGTATAAAACTTTTCTTTCAGTCAATATCAGATTCTCTTTGAGAGGAAAGTCATGTCGAGATAACTCTTTTAAGTCCAACTCTCTATAAAACTTAAATTTAACAACCTAACAAGATTCGAACTTGACTTCTATTTGTTTGGATTGCAGATTTGTTGTAAAAAACTTCCAGGAACATGTCCAATTTTATGTGTTCTATTTGTATATTTTATATTTAATATTTTTTCGAATAAAGAATAGTTTAAGTTTTACCATTAAAACTGCAACAAAAATAGATTAATATTAAACATTTGTAATTGCTTTTCCACTTACGAAGCACTCTTATAGCTTATCAATCCACCAGGAATAGTTTGTAACCCATTTTATCTTTGTATACGATGGATTTATCCTATAGTTTTATCTGCTTCCAATTTTATTGTTACATAATCAACACTCAAGTCTTTGGCATTCCTCAATTTGCCAGAAGGATTGGCAAATCTGAATGATAAGAAACAATATGTGATTCATGGAAGATAAGATGGTAAAGTATTTTCTAGAGGACTAAACACTATTTTCTTTCATAATCACGTCTTGGAGGATTATAGGAAAGTTTGCTTCACTTATAAACGAGTTCTATGTTGGAAGAATCAATGAAACAATTCAAGATGGTTTTAGCAGTAGGATTTATGAACTGGAAGTCAATAATTTTGGATTACTTTTATTAGTGACAAAATGATTTACTTCCTTTTTTTAAGTCTATTTACTTCAACTGCCTTAAAAACTAGAAAAATAAAAGTTTAACTTATTAATTATAAATTGAACTTTTATTTCTCTAGTAGAAGATTTAATAAACAGATTCTTGGATTAATTTCTGGAATTAATTTAAAATAATTTGATAAAAACGCTTTAAAAATAGATGTTTTTCTGCCGATAGAAACTTTTATACAATTAAATTCGATAATTAGAAATAGTAAATAAATAGATTTCATTTTTATACACGAAATCTAGTAGTTAATTTAAAAATATAAGAGAAACGAATAAGAAAGTAACAGTATTTACTAATTAAAATTTTCATTATTGATGAAAGCAAGCAAAATGAGAATCATTAACCGCTATTTCTTTTATCTATTGATCTACTTATCTCAATGTGTTGAGTTTCAATTGATGGTCATAGATTTTTGCCATCATTTTCGCACGTAGCAAGGAAGCATTCAAGAAAGAAAACAGATTATGATATTTATTGATGCTATAACAATAACGACATAAAAATACATCAGACAACAACATTAAGTGAATTCTACAATATATCACAGAATGATTTTATTCTATCCATTACTTCTAAATGCTTAATATCTATAATTGAATTCTTTTATAAATGTTAAATTTGATTTTTTGTATTTTTAGATTTTTATAAGCTATAAAATAATTTATAATCTTTATTTCATTTCTTAAAAAGAATTAAAAAATTAAAGTCTACAATTAATTTCTATAAAGAAATCTCTAATGTTTCCAATTAAATACTATGTATTACTTATATTACTTACATATCCATAATGATACTTAGTTTAATTTAATTTTTGATCCTCATTCTCTTTAAATCAATAAACATCAATCTAATAAACTAAATTATTTTTAAAAACAGTTAAATTTTCTTAACTATTTAAAGAAAACCACACTGCTGAGTAGCAATAACTACAGATATAACCTTTCACACAGGATTTGTTGAATATTTAGAAAATTTAAAATAAATTATGGGCCTTATTTGGCCACTGAATAAAGTAAAAAGCCTAACTTAATACAGAAGACTCCCGCTTTTACGACCTAATTGATTTCTGGAGAACCGTCGTTAAGCAGGCCATCATATTACCTTTAGACTGTGTCATAAATTGACATTAGGTTCCAAGAAATAGAGTTTTTACTGTGTGACGGATGACAAAAATGTACGATATTTAAATATAGCATAGTAGAAAAGTTATATCAGTCGTAAAAGCCAGCGTTGAATAGATAAAACACAATTAAGTGAAATAAGAAATTCGTGGATTGAATTATTTATAAATAAATAAAAATACAAATAATACCTGTAATCATTTAATAAAAGTATTAAAATAATTAAAAAATATCTTCATACGAATCAAAAATATTAATTGGTTTTTAATAACTTTACAAAAGTATATTAAATAAAAACAAAATATAAGGACAATAAAAGAAGATAAATTTGTAATTTTCAACTAGGTTAAATTTATTATCTACGTTCTGCAGCATTCTTAAATGGAATGATAAAAATTGATACCTTCCTTGTATTCTACGTAGATTTATAAGTTTAACGACGATAAAACACGATATGTAAAAAAATAAAATAAAAATTTATACTCTTATTCAATGTACAGGCAAAGTTTGTTTCAGTATGTATAACTCAATAATTCTAAGATCAGAGTTATAAGTGAAGAGAAAACGCCCGAGGTACTATCTTATCAAAATTTTTATGGTAGTTTAAAAAAATCGATGAACAAAAACTTGCATTTTAATACTAAATAACTTAATCTACTCTATTCATTCCATGTTTTATAAGTTTTTATTCTTTATAATTAAATATAGACTTATAAAAAAAAACATCCATCTTCTGAGAAGTTTTCAACTGTAAACAACTTAAGACATATAAATTGAAGAGAGAAATGGATAAGATCAAAATAATTTTTTACATAAAATTCAATTAAACGTAACAGAAATAAGCTCGATATTTCCTGATTTATAAAACAAGGAAAATATTCTCATTACTTCAACGTGGATAGTTTATCGTTCCAACGCTTTTTGCCATATTTTATCAACTGTAAATAAATAATGGTACTTCCTGAACGTAAAATACAACGACAAACTTCTTAGGAAAATATTATGAATTTAAATATTCCAAGGTCACCAATCAGATTTACCTTTGGCCTTTGAATACTTCTTACGCTTTCTTTAAAACGAATCTATTGATTCGAATCCAATAATTCCTGTTGAATATAAGAAAAATTCTTTATAAATTTAATCGAAAAAACGAATACGAAAAAAATCCATAAAATTAATTTTCACATATTTCTCGAATTCATTGTCGATGAAGTCGTTCATCAAAGAAGATTCACGAGCGATAACAATCGGTGGGCTGTATTAATGGAAACGAAATGAGACGTTAAATATGCATTTAGATAAAAATGGAAGAATATTTAATATCAACAGAAACTGATATCATATTCATAGAATATGCCCATCGAAAAAATATGATAATCTTAAAGAGAGTTGTGAAGAAGTCTTTGTGAATGGAAATGATGTAACCCGGTCAGAAGAGGATATGAAAGATCAATGTCAAGATGATAAAGATCTGTCTGTGCTATGTCACCGATGTTATCGAATTATTCCAAAAAAGCCAAAATCGAAAAATGATGAATCTTCAGACACTCCTCCAGTCTTTAATACTGTACAATACATCAATTATTGAAATTTTCTTATCATTTAGTCATGCCTAATATTAATCTGTATAATTATAATGTAAACACCGATGTGTAAATGTTAAATTAATGATAGAAAAGAATACATAAACTGAAATTGTTATTCGGAAAAAATATGTGTAGTTCGAAAATCACAACATGTATTCGCGTGTCTGGCGTATCCGTTATATTATTGTAGTAGCGTGTGGAAGCATTAATTACATATTTAAAGACCTTACACTTTATCATCTGCTTTCAAATTCGATCTTCGTCGTTAATACAGATTGATGAAATGCTGCTAGCTGAAATGTATTTATGAAGAGTGATTCATATTAATAATAACCGAGCTTAAAGTGGAAGATCAGCGTTCAATTCTTACGTGAATATCGTAAATAAAAACTTAGATGTCTAACTGCAGTAATATTGCAGACGCATTATATAAAAGTGTATACAAAAAATGGCACGTCCCAAAGAAATATCATCATTTATTCAATTTCGAAGAGAAAAAAAATGAAAATTAATAATTCCTTTCCCGATATTCTTACATTATTCCATTTTTCTCTTTTAGTTCATACAATATGAATTACGCCTCCACCCATTTCTTCGAAAACCATTTGAAGTACAAGTCAGTAACCCATGACACACTTACAAACTTACAACTCCGTAGACAATCAATTGTTAAAACCATATTTTGCACAATTTTATTTTCATAAATGAAAAAACAAATATATGCGTGTATACTGAATTGACCAAAACAGCTGTATAAGATTACAGTAAAATAAACTAGTTGTTTTTTTTTACAATCTTTAGAAGAAATTTATCATACTGACTTATATTTTTATAAAAATTCACTAGGGCAAACTCTGGAAGTACCAACCGATCTCTTTCACATAAAAATCCAACTGGAAGGTAAAAGGATTTCGAAAAAGAGAAAAATACACCCGGGGAAATAAGAAATGTCCGAGATACACTTTCAGGATGGATCTGGTTCTCAATTCGTCTTAAAATATATGCAAATTGTGTAGCTGCTCCGGAATACTGCTTTAGAAGTTACATTACTAACATATCAATTCTTTTCGGATATGGAATATTGAATTACGATAATAACTTACTTATGAACACGTAAACCTATCTAGTTACTCTCGTCATTTAAAATTATAATAGATTTTTCTAGATATTTAAATTAAAGTTATATAACCCTCGACTACAAATAATGCGGATGTATATTGATTGAATGCGGTGTACTCACAGTAGAATAAAACAGTAAATGTAAATCGAAGAGGATCGCGATGTTATGCGATATCTTACTTTGACATCCAACTTGACAGCTTGCATATGCCACATATCCCACTATTAATTCAGAATCACAAGAAAGATTTATTCCATGAAGAACTTTTGTTTAAATGATTTTTTTTTAAATATTTAAATTACTTTTTCCTGATTTACGAAACATAATAAGTGAGTTCAATTGTATTAAATTCTAATTATCGTTGGGAATAATACTATCAAGCCAAGAATAGCGTTGAAACAACGATAAATTATGGCGGTCCAACTGGTTAAAATTTTTCGTCTATCAATAATTAGTTAACTTATAGAAAACAAGTTGGAATTGAATATTGTAAACAAGCAATTATTTATTGTTACATTGTCACAATGCCGGGTTGCAATTTTTAATCATATTCTTAATTTATTTAATTCAAAATATACGTTCTCCATCTGGAATTAGTAGCCTCTTGCTCTTGTATATTATACATTACCTGCTAGCAATAGAGTCGTGCCGACCATCTGATTCCTTTTAGGGAAAATTTTTTAATTGAAATAACGTGACTTTCGATTCATATCGGAAGTTTGTATATAGTTAATCAGGGCCTCCTGCCTTTAACCTTTTCTATTTGGTCTCGACTTTCACCTATCTAACAGATTTCTCGAGATTAAGGCAAGACAGACAGACGAACGACAATGGGAATTTATAGGTCTACAATTTTTTCAAATTGCAGCCAATAACGATTCGTATAGAACTGTATATAGTATATAGCAGAAAAGTTAATTAATGAAAGGAAAAAAAAAGGTTGGAAAACATTGATTAACGGAAAATTGTCTGTCGTTCTCGGAAAAATTTCCACGACGTGAAAACTAGTTGTTAAAATTAGTATGAAAAGTTGTTCGTTGACTACAATGTCATTTACTCCGATGTTACTGCCAATACTGCTTGGTAATTATAAGATAATCAGCAGTTCGACGTACAACATACTTTTTTTGGTAACTCTGGCCTTTGTCAGAGATAATCTGTAATTATTACTCCGTAAGAATTTTTTTTTTAAATAATTGTAAATATTAATAGGAAAAAAGGGACAATTTTAATAGATAACGTAACAAGAAAAATAATTGAAATAAATTCAGTTTATTAGCTTATCACTTTTTATTACCATAAAATATTATTATGAAGATAAGGTGATAATTATAGTACTGTCTGTTTAAATTATTTGAGATTCACTACATTGAATTTTTAAAAATTTAAGCACAGGTTTATGTTTACAAAAAAGTTTTATAAATTTATCATTCTTTATTTCTAAATTAAACGAAAGTAAAGATTGATCTAAAAATGAATAATTACCTATAATTATAGTTTAAAAATAAAATAATAATAATAATAGTAATAACCAAAATTTAATTGCTTAGTTATTACAATTGCGTAAAATATTTTGAAATCATTCATAACTTCTGTATCAAAATTGAATATATATATTCACATATATTCATATATATAATGATTTTATATATATAAAAAACTTTGAAGTAGATGTTTTTATTGTTTGCGAAAAGACAACGTCTGCACTTCGTCATGGAAATTTTCATTTTCATTCCAGTCAGCTTCTTCTTAAAGGAATTTACTGTCATGAATATCAAAAAGTTCTGTTGAAACTGTTCGAAGTTGTACATATTAAAAATCATCTTAAACATAATTTAACACGATCGGACTAAATTATTTATGGGTCATAAAATAAAAATTAATAAAGGAGACCGTAATTTGTTACGAGAATGTTTGGTAAGATTCGAGTCACGTGTTCGAACTTACTGCTTCATTTATTGCTTTGACTGAGGATCTCCTTTAGTCGTTGACGCTGTGCAGTAACTTAATCTCTTTTTGGCAGAGTTTGCTTTTAAGAGTAAGAAAATTGCATTTCGATCAGATTAGGTTTAAACGTTCTCTTTAATTTATCTTGAATGGCCATCATTCATTTATACTCAGGGATGTTCGAGGAATAATAACAATAGCTAAACAATACCTTTTGAAATTCTGTTCCATCAGTAGACAAGCTTCTTATTGAAAACTTGTAAACTTTTTACTTTCTTTTTGGCTCGCTGTTTTTTGTCTGTCTTTATGATTTCTTTCAGCTTTTAAACTTTTTGAAAAAAATATATTAAAAGTTAGGATTTCGTATTCGTTACGGCACATTCTACTCGAAAAATGTCATTGACAGGAATTAAAGACAAATTTTATATTATTAAACATTTTGTTACTTTTGAAAAATATTACATAAACTTTCATAGTAATGAACATCTGACGTTACAGTCGTCTTGCTTTCAAAAATATCTCGTGGGAGTTGATGCTGTACTTAAGTATCGCGACCCAGTATAGCTCTTTTACTGATATCTTCGAACCAATCCTTCGACTGACAGTAAAAAAGGAAGTGGCTGACAGCTAGATACACTTAATGGAATAAAAGTTAAAGAATATTTCTTTCGATTTATTTTAACTTCTACAAAATTATCATTAGAAATACTTGAAATTAAATTAACGTGTAAATCTTTTACTATATCGCTACTTAATATAATTTATAAGTCTATGTGATTAATCTTTATGTATGAAATAAGCCTAAATCAATGAAAATATAACCCTGTGCTTGTGTAATTTTCATTTTTTTTATCAAAAGCTTCCAAAATCTACGACTAAACGAATATATTTTTGACAGATTATTTATCGATTTATTTATAGAAGAAGTTTGTATTATCTCCTTCTATAGATAAATGTTAAACATCCTCCTCTATTATCGACTGGTAAAATTAATGTAACTATAAAACGCTGTTAACAAATAGTTTTGGATGTGTAAAACGTTCGTATCATAAAGTTAAACTAAATAAAATGCAGTTTTTTCTTCTAAATAAATATTTTCATTGCCATATATGTAAATATTTACATTCCATCTTTGTGTAAGCTTATAGATACCAAAAATTGTTTTATAGATAGACTTTCTCTTAGGTTATTTAACTTAATCTTTAAATTAAAAAAATTATTTTTCGATTTTCTCAATTATTGTTTAAACAGTTAGAGATTTAAATTGAACAATAAATAATTTTACATTAAAAAAGATTTTTTTTGTTTGTTCAGCTAATATTATTTTCAAGCATTTTAATTTATTAAATTGCTTTTATTAAACTTTTATATATTGAATAAATATATAAATAGATATAATATGAAAGTTTCTTCGATATTATTTAAAATTATAAATGAAAATAGCTTAAGTGCAGATAAACATATGCATTTGGCAACTATTTAAAGTTTAAGAAGCCATCCGCTCTCTTTAATTGTATGATAATTTAAGCTTAAAAATATCAAAGTCAATTCAAAGACACAGCGATGACATTTCTTTGCATACGTTATTTAATGCTACAAGTAAAACACTTGTTTTCTCAATTTTTTAAACATTTAATAATATAAAATAAATCATTTTTTTTTCTCTAAAATTAAGAAATGTCGTTAAATATTTTTGCAAAACTATTTTATTTTAATTAAATATTAATTTTTATTAAAAGAATGACAATTACAATACATTTTCCTAATATTTTAACCTACTTTTCCACATACCCCATAAAACTATGGACATAAAATAAATTTAAAAGCTATTTAAGAAATAGGAATTTATCTATATTTCTAAATTGTACGCTAATTGGCGAATAACTATCAAATGTCGTATCTACGGCATAGCTTCATTTAAAGTATCGATGAAGGTCATAATATATTTGCATATCTCTAGTTTTTGAATTTTAATGAAGGTAATTAATACGTCCCGAGTGATTAAATAGTCTTTACGACAAACTTGTTTCTAAATTAAATTGGAAAAAGACTAATAACCAAATTATCGAATAGAGCAAAAAAAGAGTCTATGTGCTAATTAACTACTTTTTACCATATTACACATTTCTTTATAAATATTTTAAAAAATTATACCTCGAGTTCGACTAAAAAAAGACTTAACTTGTGTTTTTATTGGTAATTTAGCAGCACTTATTTTAACCGAAAATCCTATACTACTATAAAGAAAACAATATGTGACCATTTCGCTAATGATTCCAACCATAAACATTTAACAAAACATATCCGGTCGAGATTTATTTTATCTTTTTAATTTTAAAATAAATAAACAAATGCAAATTACGCTTATTCAGCACAAACGAGTAGGAAAAATATTATTGTTTTTATAATCATTTATCATCCGCCAAGAAACGATTTTATCGAAAGTCGGAGACAAAATATCAAATAATTTGAAGTGCAATTTTTTTTGTTAGAACAGATGATCTTTTTCAATAAGTTCTTCTTAAAAACAATCCGAATCAACTATTTGTTGATTAAAAAAATAAAATAAAACAACAACAACTAAAGCGTTAACCTGAAGAGAAGCTCTTCAGTAATATAGAAAGACATCTAAAAAAGAAAATCGACTAATTCGACAAAATTCTGCTTTCTGAAGAAAAAGTGTTACATCCTCTGGTAATCGATCAACACAGATTCTTGGCACTAAGCAAAATCGCTCGCGTTATTCGAGTGCTATCAATATTATATATATATATATAAAAGAAAAACTAAACAAAGTCGGAAAGTCGGGTGATTCTATTTGTGATTAAAATTACTTAACTAAATTAACTTTATCGCTTCGGGAGTAGATAATAATGGAAACATCTTGGTACGAAAAAGTCAACCGAGCCATTAATTACAATCAGCTAACTGCTAATAAATAATTGCACGAGAGATTCGCTTCATTATAGCATGGTGGGCGAGTTTGAAATGCATCAGATGAATCTTTTCTTTTCGTCTTATATCATTTTAAGAAGTATTTAGAACGATGGCGGAAAGTGTTATCAGATTGTTTAAAATTCAACGAGAACGGGGCAGATGTTTCTCTGCATAAAGTGAAATCCGAACTATTTGATTCCGAGTCATATCTTAAAATGGCAGACTGTTAAGGCACTAGTCACGTAACTAGCAAATCCAGTCAATACGCTACCACTGTTGCCTATCCCTTCTGTATTCCCCTTTGGAAATTCCTCGTTTGTCTAATCTAATTATTTCTCTTATATTCATTTTTCATCTTTGATACAAATTTACTAAATTCTATATATTTTAATTACGACCATTTTAATTACAATCGAGAATAAATTATTAACGTTTGAATAGTCTTATACTCCTGCTTATTAACAGAATCAACAACTGAATTTTAAAAAAAAATTATAAAAGATATAGATTTTAGAATGGTAAAAATTAAGGAAAAAATAAGAACATTGTCTTGCACAACAGTAAATTTACATGGAAGCGGTTGCTATGGCAATAATAAAAAGACAATCGAAAGAATAAGATGATGGAAGAAATCATTAATAAGTCAGATAGCGAGACTTTAGACAGTTTAATGAATTTTAAAAACTCGCAAACGGTATTATAAACTGCAGAAAAGATAAAAGTAATCTGGAACTTCCACTATAAGTCCAATTAAAAAGATTTTTGGAATTTTAAATAATAGAGTGAAGAGAAAAAAGAATATAAAGTGCATTCTTCAAATTCCTTTTTTAATGCCACCATCCTTTGGTTCTATTTTTCTTTCAGATTTATGTCTTATTACTTAAATGGGATAGATATTTTAATATCTGGTAATTAAATATCAACCAGAAGCGTGAGATATTTAATTTAGTAAATTTGTTAATTTAATACAGTCATTTGGCATAATAGACATGAAAGTCCTGTGAGAACATGAAAGTTATCGGTGCAATGGAAGCACGTCAGAAAGGCGCTGGACTATTTAATAATGTTTGTATTAGATTATTGCATACGAGAATATGCCAACGTTGACGAGAACTATTTTGGCCTATTATTTGAGTAATTTATGTGAAGATGAACTTACGAGATAAAGATTTATCGGTCGGAAAACAGTCGAGAGTTACGCTTAAGTTAACGGCGATTGAAGAAGGAATCGAAGTTAATATCGATTTCCATAACGGTAATTATGAAAAAAGTGGAGAGTGCTCGGTTTTCGTGTAATACCTTTATAAAAAAAACGAGGCAAGAAGATAATGATCGCCATATGAAATATTTATTCACCTTGTGTAGATGAGGAGATAATGAACGAGTGTCATCGACAATGACCGCACTCTTGTTCTTAGTATAAAACTCTCATACCATTTCGTAACGCTATATGTATAATTATGGCACAATATCGATCACAAAGTTGTCTTTCGGAGTGAACAAAATATCAGTGAATTTCCTGAATTATCTGTTAGAAACGTTTAATAGGCTTTGCCAAACAATAACTTGGGTATTATTCGTATAAAATTTATAACTTGAGTTACTGCAATCTGGAAATTGCTTATAAAAATTTTGGATTTATGCCAACTTTTACCTAACTTTTATACATTATAAGGCATATTAAAACTATCAATATTTGATTTTTTAAACAAGATAATTTTCGAAAAATTAATTTTGATGATAAACTAAGTCATTATTTAAATTTGTGATCGTTTGAAATTTGTAACTTTACCTTGTTATAAAGCTCATATATATTTTTTTTTCATTCAAAAAATTTTTTATATCTATAAGACAGTTTAATGATGAAGCTAGTTCATATCGAGCTTCCTTACATCCACCATTTCTTCTATTTTCTTTTCTCATTATTTCTTATTCCATTTGTAGATGTCTATCCCCCTCACGTTCGCGACAATAGATTGTTTTTCGACATTCTGACATCCTTGGCAGAAAATTCAATTTCAACGTCAAGAAGACATTATGCAAAAGTGACAACTATCCTTCTTTCATTCATAATTAAAATAACTTTAAAAGATTTGATTTTATTATCTACATAAAGTACAGTACATATAATTTCAATCGTTATCATAGATAAAGCGTAGATAAATAGGAAAACTTTGACAGATTTAAAGGAAATAAAATAAAGTGAAAAATTGTAAATAATTGTCGATCTCTGTGATGTATGTTAAGATATCAAGCATATAAAATTTTAACGAAGATTGAAGATACGAAGATTGATTAAAGAAATAAACTAACGTCTATCCATTTCTATCAACCAATCAACATTGAGATAATCAAATTTGCATCGTTTTTATTAAAACATATCTTTTTCCATATATCGCAGAGGACCGTCTATTTTCATATAATTTTTAAATGTATACTTAGAAAAATTGTTATAATATATTTATTTACAATACGTACTATAGAATTTAGATAATTAAAAATCTATTTTTAATTGAAAAAATATACTTATTTACAAAATATCCTTTATTTTTTTATTATCTAAGAAGGTTCGATTTTGGTTATCGCATATAAATATCGAAAATTCAAACAATTAAAAATGAATTTAGTTGAGTATCTTCTAAAGAAACTGTTTATCTGGATCATTTACTCTTTTTTTTTGAAATAACGAAAATGATTATAAAATAAAAAGTTTCATTCAGACTTGGTTTTATCATGCTTCATTACCCAAGATAATTATAATATTAAATCCCATTATCATCGTCCGTTACTATTGGGCGAATTTAATATTAAATTATCTTATTCAACTCGATATAATTCGTTAAATTACAGAATAAAAGTGATTATTTAAAGCTTGATATATTTCATCAATAAAAAAAACTGTATATACGGTATATAATAACTGTATAATAAATAAAATTTATTTATAAACTTAGTAATCGATAAAAAGTTACATAACATTTAACGTGTGTTCGAATTCTTCATCGCATTATTATTTTTTAAATTCCAACCTTTGATAATTAAAACAAGTTTTATTGATTACATTTAATTATAATGAATTTTTCGTGTTGCTGAGTATATCTATAAAAAGTTAGTCTATAAAACATCTGATTAAAAAAAAAATCTTGGTAACATATCATGCATTTGTACAGTACATGTAACATATAAGCTTTGAACTTTTTTAAGCCTTTTCCTAACTTCTTTGAACATCATTACTTAATATCTTGATTATAATTAACATAATGTTTAATATCATTTCAATTAATTAATATTTAAGTTATCATTTAACAGTTCTAGAAGTTCTTATACCATTAATTACAAATTATTTCTTTAATTTATATTTTTAAAAATAAAATTTTAGAAACTTTTTAAATACAAATATATATAATGATACACGTTTTATTAATTTTTGGATATTTTAATAATTTTTTTGTATATTATGAAATTAAGTTTTGAAACTAATTTCTTTTAAAAAAATATTTCTTAATTATTTTAGTTAAGAATTAATTTTTTTGTAATAAAAGCGTTTAATATTAAAATTTTAATAATTATTTTTCTATATTTTTTAATAACTCTAATCAATTTGAATTGTCAACTTTGAATTTGATTCGTGGTTTCATTTTGTATTAAATATTTAATTTTGGACTATCATAAACTAAATCTTTTGAAATTCTAAACCTTTAAAATAATTACAAAAGGAAAGGTTTAAGAATGGAAACTTGCGTAAATTATCACTCATACACATTGAATACATTGAAATTAAAATAATCAAAAGAAACTTCTTATGGTTTATTCTTTTTTAAAAAATTTAAGTATTAAAAATACACATATTCATTATTTGGCTTAAAAATAAATGAATATTCGTAAATCTTTAGTTATTCCTTTAAATAACATAGGATTATACTCGTATGAATGATTTAAATCAGCTTCAGAAGAAGACATTAATCTAATAAACAGCAACATTGTATTATATATTATTTAATATTGAGAGCATACACTTTAACGTTTAAAGAAAACAATTTATGATCATTTTCATACACTTCATATAAATTACCTTTAAATAAAAGCTTTTAATCTTCTGTATTAAAAAAAATAATAAAAATAATTTTCAAATATCTAAAGCCATTTCAATTACATAACTTTATAATTGTAATCATAAAAGCGTTTTAAATTATAATTCTTTAAAAAATAATTATACCGTAAAATTTAACAGATATAACATAAAATTACAGAATAAATAAATAAGTAATCAAAGTTTTAGTTTGAAGGAAACTAGGCGAAAGTCACGTATAATAAATGAAAAATAATTACTACTGGCAAAGATCAGTAATCAATAAACAAAATATCCATTTGAAATATGACTCCATAGATCACCCTGACAATCAATCCAATTAGACAGAAAAGACTAAATTTTTCGGTTATTACCTTCAGTTAATTGGCTGTTATCTTTTATTTTGCAGAATAACAAGAGATACTCAAGTCTATCCTAAGAAAACAAGCACAGAAAGAAAGATGATCAAATCACCATTTATTTTAAGACGACGACCAAATATCAAATAATTCTAAATAGAAAACACGAGTCTATTCGAGAAAATGAAAATTATATTACAACAATTATCATATAAGTTTTCAAAATGTCAAATAAATTTTATAAAATATACATGTTCTTATTTTATTTTTAAAATTTAGAAAGGATTAACAACAAAATAAGATTATACGAAAAACTATAAATCATTCCTAAATATATATGTATTTTTAAGAATGATTTATAAGAATGATAATAATATATATATTAACATTTTTACATTTAAAAAATTTTTAAATTTTAACATATTATTATATTATAAATTAACTATCTCTTCTTTCACCTTCTCTCTATTCTCTCCCTCTCTCTCTATGATGATAAAGCATATGATTTTATTTATTGAATTTTACTTCTTAGCAAAGCACAGTAATGTTCACATCACTTTAATTAAAGACATAAGCCAATATATTTTAAAAATAAAATTTAAAATACCGTATAAGGATTCTTTAAACTATTTTATTATTGTTGTTGTTATCTTAACAATTAAAACAGTAAAATCAATAAATCGGAGTCTTGATAAAATAAGAATTGCATGAAATTTTATGAAAAGTTTGTAGCAAGCATCTAAAATGCTTCTATCTGCACAATTTAAGAAATTTAATAACATCGAAATATCTTCGTAAGTAATCTTTAGGCAAAACCGACGATTTTTTTCTTAAACCATAAAGTACAAAGACAAAATTCGCTTCTTTATACGAAACGTCAATAATCCATAATCGAGTTCTCTGTCTTTGTTATTCTACGGAATGAAAAGAAATGACTAATGGCTTGTGTTTTAATAGAATTATTGCTTTTCAATCAATAAATTAATAACGCAATTGCACAAAAACTTTTCTTCTAGAGAATTACCTCAGTTTTAAGTTTTTGAAAAGAGGTCGAGAAGAAAAAGAATTTTTTCTATTTGCAATAATTCTCTTTATCGATTATTTATCAACAAAAAGAAGAATAAAAAATGAAATAAGATCTAAGAAAATTGTTATGGTAAACGTTTTTCGGATATAAATAAGTTTTTAAAATCGTCCAAATGTATTTTGTTCTTGACTCACTCGATAAAAATGAATTGTTATCTTTCTTACGTCTATACTAAAATTGGATTTTAAACACATTTAAAATAAATTTCGAAAAACCATTTAAGCAGTTGTTTCTCATACTTACTTTAATTTACATTTCTAGAATATTATCAAATACATTTTCTTTTATTTTAAATTAACTACACATATTAATAATGTAATATATATAATACTACACAAAATAATATATTGATTTCCATTCCATATTACCATTATTTTAAGAATTTCTAGCAAGAAAATAATTCTTCGATTGAAAAGAACGAAAAATGTATTCAGAATAAACCATAAACAAACTTAGATTACATTACATTATCAAAGATTACAATTTACAGTTACGACTATAGTTTTTAATGTAACTATGATTGTAAACGGCTGTAAGAATAAAATTGTGTTGCTTGTAAGAACTGATTGTAAGAATAAATTATATGAAAATACACCTACTTCCACTTATTTTCAACTAATTGTCTTACTGAGAATTGGTTGAAAATCCAATTTTCGTCAATATCAAGAACTTTACGCATCACTTCTTAAGTATAACGCAGAGGATGACAAATATTTATAGGGTCATTCTTCACTTTTTCTCATATATTTCTCTACGTCATTATATTCAATCTATATACATCGGATTATATATTTTATTTTGAGAAAATTATGGAATAAAAATAAATTAGAAATTTAAATGCATACATACCAAAGATTTATGGACTGCGTATTTCATTTTATGTTATTATTTTATTTATTATGTCATTATTCCTTTCATTATATCATAGAGAAAAATTGAAGTTTATAAATAATAATTCGATATACACATGTAAGTTTTTAAATATTATATTCTTATATTTGTGTTTAATTCAAATTAAAGACGATATTAAAGGTTTTTTTTATAAATAAAAACTTTATCTTATAATCCGTAGCATTGAACTCAATTAAAGGCATATAGTTNGTAGTTTATCCAATACTTTTCCGATATATTGATAACGAATGGAGAGTCGCGTGTTGGTTACTTTCAATTTCTGGCGCGAAAAAGCAGTCAGGCAGAACCTATCCAAGCGCAAGACCAAATAGATGCAGCAATTTGGGAGGATATCTTAATTCGAGCGAGATTGGTGAACCCGCCAAGCGATGCACTGTAGGTCAGTCAATTGTCAGCACACGGCAACCCAAATGTCTCTCGGTGGAGATGTTGCTGTTGCAGAATCGATCGGCTGATATTCTCCCAAGCTTCACCTAACACTAAAAACCAAAATATTATTATACTCGGCGAGGCGAAAGCATTTTTGATTTTCTGTCGAAAAGTCATTGCTGCCATCCATTTATAATGTGGTTTAATTAGTGACCACCTTTTGATTCGCCTTTGGTTTTTTTTTTTTTATAAATAAAAACTTTATCTTATAATCCGTAGCATTGAACTCAATTAAAGGCATATAGTTGATGTTAAGAATTTAATTAATAAACAGTTACAAAACCTCATTAAATTAAACGTACAGAAATAATTATTAAAATACTTTCAATGCATTAAAATTTTCGTATTTATTTTAAAAACATTTAATAAACATAAACGAAAAAATTTTTTCTTGTTGAAAATTTCTAGATTTGACAATAATTAATGGACGCAACTCTCTTCAAGGAAATTGCATATCTAGATAATTTAATATCGAATTTAAAGATTATCGTCGTATTTCAATGACTATTTTTTTCTATAAATGGTATCTTTATGTTCAATTATAGGCCAGTCTTTTAAAGTGCAGTGCATTTAAATAAACTATATTAGTCTTTATGATAAAAAACGAAAGAACACTTTGAACTAATGAAACAATAAATCGGTCTGAATGCAAAATTATTATAATTAAAAGATATTTAAAGTGAATTTCTAAGGACTGAAACAAATATTTAATGCGCTTGGTTTTCCTTATTGCTGTAAAGAAATAAGTTCCGAAGTAATCAATGTTAAAAGAAAATAAGTAAGATAATAAATCAGTCTGGTTTGATTTTTAAACCGATGTTTTTATGACGTAATTATTGCCTGAAATCATGGAAAACGGCGATCCAAAGAATAAGAAAAAGTTGATTTAAGATAAAAACAAAAAAGATTTAAAAACTTTTATTACGTTTTGTAAATGAACTCCCTCTCTCTCTATGATGATAAAGCATATGATTTTATTTATTGAATTTTACTTCTTAGCAAAGCACAGTAATGTTCACATCACTTTAATTAAAGACATAAGCCAATATATTTTAAAAATAAAATTTAAAATACCGTATAAGGATTCTTTAAACTATTTTATTATTGTTGTTGTTATCTTAACAATTAAAACAGTAAAATCAATAAATCGGAGTCTTGATAAAATAAGAATTGCATGAAATTTTATGAAAAGTTTGTAGCAAGCATCTAAAATGCTTCTATCTGCACAATTTAAGAAATTTAATAACATCGAAATATCTTCGTAAGTAATCTTTAGGCAAAACCGACGATTTTTTTCTTAAACCATAAAGTACAAAGACAAAATTCGCTTCTTTATACGAAACGTCAATAATCCATAATCGAGTTCTCTGTCTTTGTTATTCTACGGAATGAAAAGAAATGACTAATGGCTTGTGTTTTAATAGAATTATTGCTTTTCAATCAATAAATTAATAACGCAATTGCACAAAAACTTTTCTTCTAGAGAATTACCTCAGTTTTAAGTTTTTGAAAAGAGGTCGAGAAGAAAAAGAATTTTTTCTATTTGCAATAATTCTCTTTATCGATTATTTATCAACAAAAAGAAGAATAAAAAATGAAATAAGATCTAAGAAAATTGTTATGGTAAACGTTTTTCGGATATAAATAAGTTTTTAAAATCGTCCAAATGTATTTTGTTCTTGACTCACTCGATAAAAATGAATTGTTATCTTTCTTACGTCTATACTAAAATTGGATTTTAAACACATTTAAAATAAATTTCGAAAAACCATTTAAGCAGTTGTTTCTCATACTTACTTTAATTTACATTTCTAGAATATTATCAAGTACATTTTCTTTTATTTTAAATTAACTACACATATTAATAATGTAATATATATAATACTACACAAAATAATATATTGATTTCCATTCCATATTACCATTATTTTAAGAATTTCTAGCAAGAAAATAATTCTTCGATTGAAAAGAACGAAAAATGTATTCAGAATAAACCATAAACAAACTTAGATTACATTACATTATCAAAGATTACAATTTACAGTTACGACTATAGTTTTTAATGTAACTATGATTGTAAACGGCTGTAAGAATAAAATTGTGTTGCTTGTAAGAACTGATTGTAAGAATAAATTATATGAAAATACACCTACTTCCACTTATTTTCAACTAATTGTCTTACTGAGAATTGGTTGAAAATCCAATTTTCGTCAATATCAAGAACTTTACGCATCACTTCTTAAGTATAACGCAGAGGATGGCAAATATTTATAGGGTCATTCTTCACTTTTTCTCATATATTTCTCTACGTCATTATATTCAATCTATATACATCGGATTATATATTTTATTTTGAGAAAATTATGGAATAAAAATAAATTAGAAATTTAAATGCATACATACCAAAGATTTATGGACTGCGTATTTCATTTTATGTTATTATTTTATTTATTATGTCATTATTCCTTTCATTATATCATAGAGAAAAATTGAAGTTTATAAATAATAATTCGATATACACATGTAAGTTTTTAAATATTATATTCTTATATTTGTGTTTAATTCAAATTAAAGACGATATTAAAGGTTTTTTTTATAAATAAAAACTTTATCTTATAATCCGTAGCATTGAACTCAATTAAAGGCATATAGTTGATGTTAAGAATTTAATTAATAAACAGTTACAAAACCTCATTAAATTAAACGTACAGAAATAATTATTAAAATACTTTCAATGCATTAAAATTTTCGTATTTATTTTAAAAACATTTAATAAACATAAACGAAAAAATTTTTTCTTGTTGAAAATTTCTAGATTTGACAATAATTAATGGACGCAACTCTCTTCAAGGAAATTGCATATCTAGATAATTTAATATCGAATTTAAAGATTATCGTCGTATTTCAATGACTATTTTTTTCTATAAATGGTATCTTTATGTTCAATTATAGGCCAGTCTTTTAAAGTGCAGTGCATTTAAATAAACTATATTAGTCTTTATGATAAAAAACGAAAGAACACTTTGAACTAATGAAACAATAAATCGGTCTGAATGCAAAATTATTATAATTAAAAGATATTTAAAGTGAATTTCTAAGGACTGAAACAAATATTTAATGCGCTTGGTTTTCCTTATTGCTGTAAAGAAATAAGTTCCGAAGTAATCAATGTTAAAAGAAAATAAGTAAGATAATAAATCAGTCTGGTTTGATTTTTAAACCGATGTTTTTATGACGTAATTATTGCCTGAAATCATGGAAAACGGCGATCCAAAGAATAAGAAAAAGTTGATTTAAGATAAAAACAAAAAAGATTTAAAAACTCTTTTATTACGTTTTGTAAATGAAAAAGTATTTACTCTTTCAGAACAAAAGAATTGACTTTTTCGCGTGACGAGTTGCTATCCGATTTTTGATTTTATGAATGAGCAGCCGCCTTTCAACTGGAAAGCTAAGTTCTAAGCAAAAATGCGCTGGAAAGGACGTCCAAGGTCGGCTACACAATATTAAGTAAATGTAAATTCAAATGGCTGAAGAAAGCATCCGTAGCGATATTATGTAAACTTATCAAACTATAGCTGAATCCTACAAAAGCGTGGTGAACGAAGTAGACTACTACTTCAGAGGTTTGGATAATCTCTTCTAAAGACTTTAATCATTACTTAACATAATTTATGTCGCTATCAACAAAATCGCCGATTTGAAAACACAAATTCCTTAATTGCTGATTATAATACTAATAAACAGAATACTTTAAAGAATTTGAAAGAGATTACATTTCCAAAATAATTTTTCATTGTATTATTTAAGATTAAAAGTTTTGTATAAATCGACGGTGTTTATAATAAAAATCTCCATTTTATTACTTTTATCTTTCTATATCTTAGTTATAGGTCCAAATTTATTACCTCGAAGCGTTCAAATAAGTTATTTTAAGAAGATTTAAAGTTGACAATCAAAAAATAAGAAATAATCATCTAAAAATACAGTCTTTAAACATTATTTGAGTAAACGAAGAAGGGGTATATGCATTATATATATATATATATATATTTATGTATCAAAGTCTTTACTTAATATTAGANAAGTTATTTTAAGAAGATTTAAAGTTGACAATCAAAAAATAAGAAATAATCATCTAAAAATACAGTCTTTAAACATTATTTGAGTAAACGAAGAAGGGGTATATGCATTATATATATATATATATATATTTATGTATCAAAGTCTTTACTTAATATTAGAGTAATGTCACATTTATTTGACGTCTGGAAATGAGAAAGCAGTAACATAAATTATTTTATTCAGTTTGGAAATCGATGGCTTTTTCTATGGCATTATCCTAGCTATTGTTAAGAGGAAAATGATACCTAAATATTCATTACTTGCAGAGCAATGTGGTTTCCGATCTAATCTTTCAAGAGCAGAAGCGCCTTTTTTTATTTCAAAAACAGCGTGGTTCTCTTGCAAATTTATTTAATCATTGCCTGTTCATCGGAAAAATAATCGAGTAATAAACTTTTCTTGTTACATATAAAACGTTTTTAAATTTAACCTTGTCCTTTTCAGTTAAATTAAAGATTGAAAACTTTTAAATAAAAAAAAGCTTCTTCAACTTTGGTTAACTATTCCGGCTTTCTGATAGAAATGACATGTCTTAGAAGACTAATTAATATGTAATTAATTTATTCCTTCTTTTAGACAGTTATAGACTATTGGACTGAGGCATGAATGGCACGTATGGTGCTGTATAGGTGAGAACTTAATTAAATAATATAAAATTAATGATTACGAATATTAAATTTTTATCCACCTAAATAATTTGCAAACAAAATATAAAATAAAATAGTCAATCGATTGTACAGCTACACATATTAATAATGTAATATATATAATACTACACAAAATAATATATTGATTTCCATTCCATATTACTATTATTTTAAGAATTTCTAGCAAGAAAATAATTCTTCGATTGAAAAGAACGAAAAATGTATTCAGAATAAACCATAAACAAACTTAGATTACATTACATTATCAAAGATTACAATTTACAGTTACGACTATAGTTTTTAATGTAACTATGATTGTAAACGGCTGTAAGAATAAAATTGTGTTGCTTGTAAGAACTGATTGTAAGAATAAATTATATGAAAATACACCTACTTCCACTTATTTTCAACTAATTGTCTTACTGAGAATTGGTTGAAAATCCAATTTTCGTCAATATCAAGAACTTTACGCATCACTTCTTAAGTATAACGCAGAGGATGACAAATATTTATAGGGTCATTCTTCACTTTTTCTCATATATTTCTCTACGTCATTATATTCAATCTATATACATCGGATTATATATTTTATTTTGAGAAAATTATGGAATAAAAATAAATTAGAAATTTAAATGCATACATACCAAAGATTTATGGACTGCGTATTTCATTTTATGTTATTATTTTATTTATTATGTCATTATTCCTTTCATTATATCATAGAGAAAAATTGAAGTTTATAAATAATAATTCGATATACACATGTAAGTTTTTAAATATTATATTCTTATATTTGTGTTTAATTCAAATTAAAGACGATATTAAAGGTTTTTTTTATAAATAAAAACTTTATCTTATAATCCGTAGCATTGAACTCAATTAAAGGCATATAGTTGATGTTAAGAATTTAATTAATAAACAGTTACAAAACCTCATTAAATTAAACGTACAGAAATAATTATTAAAATACTTTCAATGCATTAAAATTTTCGTATTTATTTTAAAAACATTTAATAAACATAAACGAAAAAATTTTTTCTTGTTGAAAATTTCTAGATTTGACAATAATTAATGGACGCAACTCTCTTCAAGGAAATTGCATATCTAGATAATTTAATATCGAATTTAAAGATTATCGTCGTATTTCAATGACTATTTTTTTCTATAAATGGTATCTTTATGTTCAATTATAGGCCAGTCTTTTAAAGTGCAGTGCATTTAAATAAACTATATTAGTCTTTATGATAAAAAACGAAAGAACACTTTGAACTAATGAAACAATAAATCGGTCTGAATGCAAAATTATTATAATTAAAAGATATTTAAAGTGAATTTCTAAGGACTGAAACAAATATTTAATGCGCTTGGTTTTCCTTATTGCTGTAAAGAAATAAGTTCCGAAGTAATCAATGTTAAAAGAAAATAAGTAAGATAATAAATCAGTCTGGTTTGATTTTTAAACCGATGTTTTTATGACGTAATTATTGCCTGAAATCATGGAAAACGGCGATCCAAAGAATAAGAAAAAGTTGATTTAAGATAAAAACAAAAAAGATTTAAAAACTCTTTTATTACGTTTTGTAAATGAAAAAGTATTTACTCTTTCAGAACAAAAGAATTGACTTTTTCGCGTGACGAGTTGCTATCCGATTTTTGATTTTATGAATGAGCAGCCGCCTTTCAACTGGAAAGCTAAGTTCTAAGCAAAAATGCGCTGGAAAGGACGTCCAAGGTCGGTTACACAATATTAAGTAAATGTAAATTCAAATGGCTGAAGAAAGCATCCGTAGCGATATTATGTAAACTTATCAAACTATAGCTGAATCCTACAAAAGCGTGGTGAACGAAGTAGACTACTACTTCAGAGGTTTGGATAATCTCTTCTAAAGACTTTAATCATTACTTAACATAATTTATGTCGCTATCAACAAAATCGCCGATTTGAAAACACAAATTCCTTAATTGCTGATTATAATACTAATAAACAGAATACTTTAAAGAATTTGAAAGAGATTACATTTCCAAAATAATTTTTCATTGTATTATTTAAGATTAAAAGTTTTGTATAAATCGACGGTGTTTATAATAAAAATCTCCATTTTATTACTTTTATCTTTCTATATCTTAGTTATAGGTCCAAATTTATTACCTCGAAGCGTTCAAATAAGTTATTTTAAGAAGATTTAAAGTTGACAATCAAAAAATAAGAAATAATCATCTAAAAATACAGTCTTTAAACATTATTTGAGTAAACGAAGAAGGGGTATATGCATTATATATATATATATATATATTTATGTATCAAAGTCTTTACTTAATATTAGAGTAATGTCACATTTATTTGACGTCTGGAAATGAGAAAGCAGTAACATAAATTATTTTATTCAGTTTGGAAATCGATGGCTTTTTCTATGGCATTATCCTAGCTATTGTTAAGAGGAAAATGATACCTAAATATTCATTACTTGCAGAGCAATGTGGTTTCCGATCTAATCTTTCAAGAGCAGAAGCGCCTTTTTTTATTTCAAAAACAGCGTGGTTCTCTTGCAAATTTATTTAATCATTGCCTGTTCATCGGAAAAATAATCGAGTAATAAACTTTTCTTGTTACATATAAAACGTTTTTAAATTTAACCTTGTCCTTTTCAGTTAAATTAAAGATTGAAAACTTTTAAATAAAAAAAAGCTTCTTCAACTTTGGTTAACTATTCCGGCTTTCTGATAGAAATGACATGTCTTAGAAGACTAATTAATATGTAATTAATTTATTCCTTCTTTTAGACAGTTATAGACTATTGGACTGAGGCATGAATGGCACGTATGGTGCTGTATAGGTGAGAACTTAATTAAATAATATAAAATTAATGATTACGAATATTAAATTTTTATCCACCTAAATAATTTGCAAACAAAATATAAAATAAAATAGTCAATCGATTGTACAGTACATAACTATAAAATATGCAAACTGATGGCTTTTAGTTTATATTTCTTTTTAATTATAATTTTTATACACCTATTACTAAATGTATTGTGTGTACTGTATATAGAGATAAATATTTAAAATATTTATTTCATTTGAGTTATCTTTGGCAACTATAAATTGCATTTTTGTAGAAAAATAAAGCCAATGTATTTTGGAAAGGAAATTGTAAAATATATTATACTAAATGTTTACTGATTTAATTAATAACAATTAATATTTTATGAAATTTTTGTTGATAATATCTTTTGCATTATATTAGTAGATGGAGATTTTTTATATTTATTTTAAAAAATTTAATTTTATTATAAATATTATTTTAATAAAAAAGAATGATTCACATCATTCAACATTATTACATAAGATGCTTCGATTATCATTATTCATTTCCTATAAATATTTTAACGTATTTGAATAAAGCCAAATTTAATTTTTAAATATTCCGATATTATCGTACTTAATTTATTTCTTTATCATAATTATGATAAAATTCGACATAGAATGTCAGAAAATCATCTAGTAAAAACTATGCTATAATTTAAAAAATTTTTCTTTTTATTTTTATTTTGAAGGAAAAAACAGTACGGGTGTTTCATAATAATAATGGCAATGTAATGCTATACATCCACTTTAAAACAATAAAGTTACATTTAAAAAAGAAACTCAGAATTTATAATGCGATATTCAACGAATAATTTAATAAGGTTATTTTTAATATCTAAGGATTTTATTCATATTTTATTTATATTTTTTCGTTGAGGTTAGTCTAGCAAAACGTTACGAAGGAACAAGTGTATTACATCATACACGTCTTTTATTAAAAAAATTCGGCATTTACAATAGGAAAGAGATACTTTAAAAGCAAAATTCCCGACGATTTTTTTTAGTTTTTAATGATAAATAAAATTTCATTTTATTATATCTTCAGTTACAATTTTAAAAAATTCAACCCATTTCATTGCATTATGTGTTAAAAGATTACTACAGGCAGAGCATCTGCTACGTATCACGGAATGATAAAATTCTACGTTAAATTATCTCACGCTGATTACATAATTGTCATTATTATTAAAAATTAATCGTATTTAAACTATAGATATATAAGATTATGAGAAAGTAATAATAATATTCGAAAGAAAATTTAATCATTACA